>NC_092822.1:18067500-18240000 GCF_023375885.2 Dermacentor andersoni | reverse complement strand
GCATGAGAATGTCGTTAATCTGTCCCAGCCATTTGGGGCTACTCTCGGTGATAGGCAAAGGCAACTCCACTATTGTTTAGGTCGATTGCCTCATTACATAACTTTTGTGATAATTTGGTACGAACTTTTGAACTTTTTTGTGTTTGCCTGTTTCGTGCATTGCTCTCTTTCGTTTATTTTGCCCTCCCTGCACAGACCGCGAGTTCGCAGTATGAATTGGATAAATAAACAACTAAATAAAGTAATGAATTATTGCATTAATTAATTAATTATTAAATAAAATGTTGATTGCACGTAAGCAGCATCGGTAGCCTTACGCAACTTTGTCGCTGAGAAGTGTGCTACTAGCTACGAGTTTTAAGTTAGTCACATAGATAAAGTTGCTGTTATTTTGTAGTACGTAATATCTTGGTTTCGGGTACAAAGAAAAAAACTGCTTAGAATATGGGGCACAGTATATATAAGTGCCTCGGAGTGCCCGCAAAAGAGCTACGATAAGGAACTTAAATATGTCGCGACGCGGCATTACACTGGCGGATGGGAATTCTACGTAGTATTTCCGATAGAAGTGAGCATACGCGTACATGCCAGAAAGTCAGATGGTTTGGGAATCCAAGTGTGAAGCACGAATGTCAAGCGACTAAGCCACAGAACACGTATGTAATGCCTACGTATACATGTTGCGTGTTTCCGCCTGTATTCTATGTAATAGCGACCATGTGCAAAGCTCTACGCACAAATCTCACCCTTGAAACATTTACGTAGCCGTCTATGGCGATTCTTTTTGCTTCGTTGAACATACATGGCAATGCGAATATCACCCACCACGAGGGTGACTCTCCTTTATGTCAGTTCTTTTACGGCGGACCTCAAAACACAGCGTGAGGTCGACTAGTATAGCGAAAAATATCGCGAGGTTAAATTACGTTGACGCTATCATTAATACTGCACGTGGTGACATGCAAGAAGCGTCCCCGCATTAGCAGTAAGCAAGCAGGAACGCTAGTACACACAAATGCACACAGGTACAAATAGTAAAACATATACTCGCACGCTGCATCACGTTGTCTGCACATCGATTATTTATTTTCAGTCGTACTGGCACTTAGTGTGTGCATCGTCCTTGCTTCTTTTCAAGTGCGGGAAGCGACGCCCTACCTAGCGATGACGCAAGAGGCTCCGCAACATAGCTTTTAACTTGCATCACGTCTGTATAACATGTTGAAAGCGTGCGTGCGTGCGTGCGTGCGTGCGTGTGTGTGTGTGTGTGTGTGTGTGTGTGTGTGTGTGTGTGTGTGTGTGTGTGTGTGTGTGTGTGTGTGTGTGTGTGTGTGTGTGTGTGTGTGTGTGTGTGTGTGTGTGTGTGTGTGTGTGTGTGTGTGTGTGTGTGTGTGTGTGTGTGTGTGTGTGTGTGTGTGTGTGTGTGTGTGTGTGTGTGTGTGTGTGTGTGTGTGTGTGTGTGTGTGTGTGTGTGTGTGTGTGTGTGTGTGTGTGTGTGTGTGTGTGTGTGTGTGTGTGTGTGTGTGTGTGTGTGTGTGTGTGTGTGTGTGTGTGTGTGTGTGTGTGTGTGTGTGTGTGTGTGTGTGTGTGTGTGTGTGTGTGTGTGTGTGTGTGTGTGTGTGTGTGTGTGTGTGTGTGTGTGTGTGTGTGTGTGTGTGTGTGTGTGTGTGTGTGTGTGTGTGTGTGTGTGTGTGTGTGTGTGTGTGTGTGTGTGTGTGTGTGTGTGTGTGTGTGTGTGTGTGTGTGTGTGTGTGTGTGTGTGTGTGTGTGTGTGTGTGTGTGTGTGTGTGTGTGTGTGTGTGTGTGTGTGTGTGTGTGTGTGTGTGTGTGTGTGTGTGTGTGTGTGTGTGTGTGTGTGTGTGTGTGTGTGTGTGTGTGTGTGTGTGTGTGTGTGTGTGTGTGTGTGTGTGTGTGTGTGTGTGTGTGTGTGTGTGTGTGTGTGTGTGTGTGTGTGTGTGTGTGTGTGTGTGTGTGTGTGTGTGTGTGTGTGTGTGTGTGTGTGTGTGTGTGTGTGTGTGTGTGTGTGTGTGTGTGTCGCTGTCCCAATAAAAGCCAGTTGAAGTTTGCACATGTGTGTTCCTTCTTCGTTGGACGTCCTGTCTTTGTGCGCGCGTAAGTCTCTAAAGAATCATTTACCGGGACTGCCCACTCACGCGGAGAGGCCCTATGTCTCGTGGCAGGATCGGTCAGACAAACGTCTGTCCGTTGTCCCATCGACGGTGTCCATTTTGTTGCTTTTTGTCGTCCCGCGTGCTAGCTGTGGGTCGCTGCTCTTCAGAGGTGCCCCTCCTTCCCCTGTCACAGGACCTTCAAGGAAGCGGGGAGGAAAGAGAAATCCAAGCTGCAAATCCCACACCTGCGAAGAGGAGTGCGCTGCAAGCGTTTGGTACATGCTCTCATGTCACGGCTGCCCAGAGGGTAAGCTTATAGTTACTCTTTCGACTTTCACTTTTACAACAATATACCGCGGCATCTGACGGTACACAATAAATGCCGCAGTTCCGCCAGGAAGAATTGAGTGCGATAGCAATCAATTGTTCGCCAGCTATACGAAGCTATATGATATAAGTACAGTAGTTTTATCAGCCTTACAAACGTGTAAACGTTCGTTTACAAACTAAATTAACAAGCATGGAGTCGGGCGCGCAGAGACAAACATGATCCCATCTCACTCGATGACCACGTACACTCGCTGTCAAAACACAGCTTTGTCGTACGGCAACACCGACGCCGACACCAGTGAGGCAATACAAGCTTCGCTTGAATAATAATAATAATAATAATAATAATAATAATAATAATAATAATAACAATACCTATATATATATATATATATATATATATATATAGGCACTTTTATTGAGCTAAACGCACCACAGCTTCGCTGCTCGTCCTTCTTCACTGCAGTGTTGAAGGGATGATGATTTTTTTTTTTTATTGCCGTCACCATTGGCCATGCAGTTGCACTACGTGCTTGGCGTGCCCGTGCTACAGCTTCAACAAGCATAAATGTCATGGAGGAAGGAAATAATTAGAGAGCATCGCTCGACACGATTGAAGCCAGGCGTATTGATCTACCACGTGATCGTCGCGTCAGTGCACGCTGTAAGTGTTAGCGCTCTCAATCGCTGCAGGTGGAGCTACGGCGGGGTGGTCGATCAAGCGCGCATTCATTAAAGCCTACAGGGAGCTAAAGCATACTCGGCCAATACGCTGAGTTTCAGAGGTCACGTGTTAGACGGATGCTGCGAGAGAATAAGCATTCACCGACGATTACGACATTCCCTAATCGGAAATTTGTGTGAAGCTCTATACGTGTTTTCCTTTCGCGATATATTGGCTGGCGCGGACAATCTGTCTCGTGCGGCACGTTGCAAACGGAGCGAAGTGTGGCGCGACTGCCTCGCTGATTTGGAGATTGCGAGAGGCAGCGCGCGGGTTGACGCGTGGGCGCGATTCACAGCAGCCGCCGCAGACAGATCTCTGCTCATGCAGCACTTTGTTTCCATATATGGGATCCGTGGCATCATCGGTAAACAGACGACGCGCGCTACTCTGGCGCCATCTCATATCCATCGTCGCCGCACTATGCTTTTCTTCTTACGCTTTCGCCCTACCCTCCTCTTCCGCATTCATACTCGCGTGTTTCATCCCCTGCTGCGCTCCGCCTTGCCTCTTTCATCTCTCGCTGTGCTCGTACGTTCGCTAGGTTACGCCGACCCTGAAGGCTCGCCGCAGGAGCGGGAGCCTAAGAGCTGCTACCTAAAACGTGGAAAGCGTGGCTTCACGAACAGTACGCTTGCCAGTGATCGCTACGTGCCGTAATACAATCTCCTAGTTTATTTGCTTTCTCCATGATAAACGTCCCGCTAGGTGGCGCTGCTATGGATTGCAGCGCAACCGGGTAGCCGTTGCAAAAACACAGCAGTCTATGTTCCAAGCGAACGCTCAGCGTCTTCTGGGCGATGAGCATAACTCTCTGTTTTCTCGTATTCCAAAAATCAAGGCGCACACCTCGATCGCCGAAGACAGCATTCCTGCGGCGTGCGTTCTGCGTGCTGTGGATCGACGTACTGCGCACGCTGCTCACCACTGCGGCCTACTACTTCTGCATATACGCAAGGGTTCCTGCTCTCGAGTGAGTATAAACGCAGCTGTCAACCTTATAACATGAAAAATAGCACCGTCGAAGTCAGAAACGCGAGGAGTTAGATAAATATACTAAAATTGCGTGTTTTCTCAACACTGTTCAGTTTCAGTTTATTCGTGATTCAAAAAACAATGAGTGAACAACAAATAGTGTGCAGACGAGGGTCCCAAAGTCAATGACTGCAACGGGACAAAAAAAATATGTGTACAAAATGTGGGTTAAAGCAGCAAATATAAAAAACTGCATTTGCTGCATTTGTTCCGCCAGGGGCACTGTGCTTTGTTGTCTCTGCAAGAATGTACTGCACCACAGACAAACAGAAATCCTTGTGAAGTTTGTTCATAAAATGACCGCGTAATTCAATTCAGCCGGGCTTACACGGACTCAGACTCACCAAAATGCTACTCGGTCAGGCTCACTCGAACTCAAGCTCACCAGAATTCTACTCATCCAGGCTCATTCAGTTCGAGTCTGAGTAACTAGACTTATGCATGAGTTTGCCGACCTATGGGCCTAATTCTATGCACAACTTACTATAAGGTTTCGCGGCCTCGCAAAATAGAATGGCTACTAGGGAATCACCCGCAGAAGCTAATTTCTTGCATCTAATGATTCATGACGACGCAGTTTCACACAATTTCAGGAGAAAATATTGCAGCTGTGAAGTGCAAAGCACACCCCCCGTCTATGCTCGTATACTTGGAAAAACAATTTCTGCGGATCACTGTCACCGCGGTCCGCTGCCACATTAAATTCAAATTGCCTCGATAATTTCATAAACGCTCCTAGCTTCACCCGTGACTCACCACATGACCAGTAGCAATATCACAGAGCCTTTAACTGCGCATCGTGCTCACGAAATACATCGTGTAAATTTGTACCAGCGGTCAGAGTAACATTCTTTCTTTGTTTCCCTTTTCCGAGACTACTGATCGACAGCAGAGGTAAAAGCGACCTGCTGATCTCGTCGCTACTGTTCATGGCAACATGTGTTGGCGAGTGCCTTCTGTCTTCCTACAACATGGATCTGGTTACCACGACCGGGAGCCGCCTCCGGGCGCTTCTGCAGGGAGTGATCTTCAGAAAGGTGCCAGACAGTTCGCTTCAATGCTCGTCACTCTCGTGATTCTCGTCAGAGAACGCGTGACTAGTGCAAACCAGACAGTCACAGGCGCTGTGGAGGAGAGACAAAACTATGCAGTCGCTGCAGCGAGAAAGAGAAAGAACTATGAATGCTACTTGGAGAGTTTGGCCTGGCAGCAGGCTTTGCATGATACTCCAGGTGTGATGCATGAGGAGGTATGAACGAATGGGAGCGAAAAAAAAGTGCATGCGTATGTGCTTCAACGCACATACGCATGCACGAAATTCACTACCGAAAAGTTATTTACAGAGTCTGATTGAGGCCTGTACCCTACAGGAGTGCTTTACGCATCTCAGCGGAACGCAGTTTAAAGTCAGGACCCGGCCATAGTCCAAAAACACCCCGCAGTTCAAGTCGCGTGTCATGTCTCGTATATGCAATAATGTCAAAGGGCATACTTACACTGCATCCCAGCCCAATTCCTGAAGCTTCTATGTTCAATACACGATATCTTACCAAATAATGAATTCACGGAACCTTTATTTCAGCTCAGGAACAGGGAAATTACTACCTTTAAACAAATATCTGCGCCCCTGATCACAAAAATTTTCCTACACTAGAACTGCACGTACACGTAAGGATAGGTCACAGCTAGTAGCGACGTAGGACAATCTGTTAGTGAAAATGGCCGGCAATGGCAACGTCTGTTGTGAATAAAAAGTTTAGTCAGTTTGGCCCCTAGTGTTCCGCTTAATATTGGTGCACCGTGTACAAAGAAGCATGCATGGACGCAAATAAAACGAATGCCTTGACACACACACACAAACACACACACACACACACACACACACACACACACACACACACACGCACACACACACACACACTGCGAGACAGCTGTTCAGCCTCAACAGTTTATTGTGCCAGTCGCGCGCTGAAGACGATGACGCTGGCCATGATGATGAATATATACAGATTAAGAAGATGAAGGGGTAATATAATGCTCACACAGTTTCCCCCGCGCGTGGAAGCGGCCAACCTGGCCACTGGTTATGGCGGGAAACGCCGTATGAAAGGTTTTAAACGCGAAACATGCACAATCTCTGTGGAACGGCAGCGGCCGTCCAAAGACGGAGTGACACGATAGTTAACTGGCGAAGTCTGTTCCCGAACAATGTAGGGCCCGATAAAACGGGACTGAAATTTCTCGCACAATCCAGGAGCGCGAACTGGGGTCCACAGTAACACTTCGTCTCCTGGGTGGAAGGAAACGACACGGTGAGATGCATCATAGCGAATTTTGCGGTCTTGTTGACTGGCGTCGGTATTGAGGCGGGCACGTTCGTGACACCGGGCAATGCGCGAAACGAACTGCTCACACACTGATGTGGACGAAGGCACGGGGACACCGAAGAAAGAAACGTCGAGGATAGTGAGCGGTTGGCGACCATACACGAGGAAAAAGGGCGAGTATACCGTAGTGCGTTGGACGGCCGTGTTGTATGCGAAAGTGACGAATGGTAGAATAACATCCCAATTGGTGTGGTCAGGATTGATGCACATAGATATCATGTCGGACAGCGTGCGATGAAAGCGCTCTGTGAGACCATTAGTTTGAGGGTGGTAGCTGGAAGTCGTTTTATGGATGGTACTGCACGCACGGAGAACATCGTCGAGACGTTTAGAGAGAAAGGTTCTGCTGAAGACGATGACGCTGGCCATGATGATGAATATATACAGATGAAGAAGATGAAGGGGTAATATAATGCTCACAATACATACATACATACATACATACATACATACATACATACATACATACATACATACATACATACATACACACGCGCGCGCGCGCGCGCGCGTACATACACACGAACAAATGCACACACAGACAAAGTTAGACGGGCGGGCGGACAGGAATTTTAAAGCCGCTTCGTTTACAGAGCATGGTTGACGACCTAACCGTGACGTGCACGTGAACAGCATACCCCGAAGCGCACGCCGCAAAGTACACCTTATGTAGAAAGATTACCGTGCAAGCAAGCGCATAGGTGCCTTTACGTTCACGTCACCTTTTCCTTGTACCACTAAAAAAAAAAAACACAAGTTGCCGTTTCGCCAGAAAAGCGAACCATTGATGGCGATAGCCAAGTATTAGACAAGTGCTCGAAGTAGGATTTGCAGTCTTATCCATTGCATAAATTGGAGCGAACGTTCGCTTGCAAGTGAAATTAACAAGTGTTTCGTTACGCGCACACAGTCAAACATGAACAGTCGCCGACCACGAACACTCGCTTTCACCAACGCTGGCGTGCTGAAGAGCGCAGGCAGAAAGGAACGAACGCTCGAACGCTTCATGCTGCGTTCCGCTCCAAAAGGAGCCTCCAAGACCTGACATTACGCTACCGCTCCTGCACTAGGAGCGAGGGAAGATGGCGCATACGAAGCGACCGACCCTCTCTGTTCCCGCAACTTTTGCGCCCACCAAAAATCACCTCCAAGATAGAGAGCGCGGGTCGCGTATGCGCTCAGCCGCGCGGACAGCCATGCGCCGCGAAGGCGGGGCTAAAGGAGAACAGGCACCACTCACCTGCCCACACCCCTAGCGCGCGCCGTATCACCACGTTGTAACTTCGCGCTCTTAACGCACTCGGACGTTGTATGCATAACATCACGCCGACGGCGACGGCGCAAATTCGCCTGGACTCTCCCTATAATTGCTACCGCAAAAATTAATCGTATATTGGGATATGCATTGTAACAACTCTTTTCAATAGCATCATGATCTCCTAAGGACCCATATAAGATGAGAACTCCATACTTTGATTTTTCTGTTCTTTTTTTTTTCGTGTTGAAGAGAGTTGCGATAAAATTGGCCCTATTCATGCCGTATCGCGTTCACGCAGGCGACGATGCTGTCACCCGCGGCAACCCAACCCACTGGGTACGTGGCTTCAATACTGGGCGTGGACTGCCTGCAGCTCTGCAACTGCGTCTACACACTGCCGGTGCCTTTTTTGGGCGCCCTGACGCTGCCGCTGCTCTTCTGGATGCTGTCGGAGAGGGCGGGAGTCGTGCCCGCGACGTGTTGCGCAGCCTGGGCGCTCGTTACGCTCCTCGCACCCTTGGCCTTGCTGTACGCGCAAAAGCACTTCTGGGTGAGCCACTACCAGTCGCCCTGAACCATCAGTGAGACAAGCGCGTATTATTTCCAAACAGTGGCCAAACTGAAGTTCACGAGCTCGCACTGTACTCCTTGGGGTCTGGCTGTTTGGTTCGACAATTATTCTGCGTAGGTTCCGACCCTAAGCTTCATCATCGACCTATTTCATATCCACTGCACAGTGAAGTTTCTGCCAGTGATATTAAATAACCCCTGACCCCATCTTATGCCCAGCTAATTTTATATTCTCATTACGACACAATCGTCTGCCATCCTCGACTGAATTTCGCCCCCCTTGGCATACACTCTGTAACTAATAGAGAGTTCGATGGAAGTATGTCTGATCGGGACGGAGCATGACAAGGAAATACGTACAGCGACCAAAATAACTTTATAAGCAAGGGGGGGGGATGCAAATGAGAGAAAGGCAGGGAGGTTAACCAGACTTAAAACGTCCGGTTAAGACGTTTCGACTTCTCTACGGAAGCATTGTTAACAATGGTGCAAAAAAAATCTTGAAGTGCTTGCTTAAGTAGGTTTTGTAATTGTGTAACTATAATAACTCTGTAACTCTAACAGAACAACGGTTACCTGCTCTATGCCCTACACGGCATTCCCTACGCCACTGCTTCCACCTATAATCCCACAATGATATCGGTATTTCGAGCACCACAATATACAGTTTGAGGCCATGGCTGGATTTCGAAAACGCCACTCCTCTGTTGATCGCCACACATCATCATCAACTCCTCTGTTGACAACGTCATCGACCTCGTAAAACTCGTACAGTAAGAAAAACACACCAAGCGTCTATCGGTTGCGCTTTTCCTCGATGTGAAAGGCGCATGTGATAACGTAACGTCCAAAGCTATTCTTGATGCTCTAGAGAATATTGGAACGTTTCGATGGATGCTGAGCTACGTATTCAAGACGTCTTCCTTTGTGCTAAGTGCGCCCCTGCATGATTACACATGTCATGACATTTGACCGGGGCGGGGTTCCCAGCTCAACTTTCTTCAATTAACCTGACGATCAATGGACTTGGCGAGGTTCTACTAAAGGCAGTAAATCTTTCCTTGTAAACAGAAAACACATGCACGTGAGTCTCGGCAGTACCACGTCCTCAGGCGCGCGCACGACTCCAAAAATGAGCAATTCTAACATCGACGTACATACGGGATCAAGACCTCAGCATTTCCATCGAGGAGTGCGACTAGCGGCTTTTACCCACAAGTCTGGGACCTGGTACCCCGTTTACATTAATCACAAAGCGATCTCATATGCAAATTTTTACCAATTCCTAAGTGCTATTACCGACAGAGACCTTTCGCGGAGCCTCCACACCTTATACGTCAAGAAAAGCCTTGCCTATATCACCCGTACACTACGGTTTCTCGGAGGTAAAACATGGGGCGCATTCCTGACACATGTGCTTGAACTACACAGGACGCTCTTCCTAGGAAACTTGCGATGCAGCACGCCACTGCTGCAGAGTCCAACACTGGCAAAACTAACGTTTACTACAGAGCGTCCAAGGCCGAACTCTTCGAATATGACAGGGGCCATCTCGCTGAGCTTGAACCTTACCAACGATTGCCATCACCAGGGATCCGCCACTAACTACATGTATAGCTGTCGACGCACACCGGCCACATATTCATCATATACCGGGAGTTCCTGGCCACCGTCTCACTCCCTCCAAAGGTTTCATGGGGGACGGCAAGCCCCCCGCCCTCTCCCTCGACGATGCCGAAGCCTACCTTCCCCCCCCCCCCCCCCCACCTAAAACGTAATTACCAGAGTTTTGTCACCCACATCGTTTGAGGTTTCCTTTGTTTTGCCTCTGCCTTTTCACCTAAAATTTTATTGGGTCTATTAGCTTACTGCGCCATTATCGGCGCTGACGTGCACGGACTTTCATTCATACTATCGCTTTATTTCTTCAAATCCTGACAACAGGAGGAGAAGCGCAATAGAAGCCCCCCCACCAGAGGCGGCTGCCTCATCCATATTTTCTAACTTCAACAATTTTTTTTAAATTTCCGCTGTAAACACCCTGCACATGCATAATATATTTAAATATGCATACAGGACAAAGCTTATTATATTTTTGAAAGAGAAGGAGGTAGCCAATGAACAATTATCTCAAAAGGTATGGATGCCCTATGCTTAGAGAATGAGTGTGTTGCTAATGTTCACCTCGCTCCAAATTGCTTTGCATGCTTTTTTGACCCTGAAAGGAGCTGCAGACTTCAGTGACCCCTTCGGCAGTCTTTTACCAACGGCGTGTGAAATCACGTGAACGAGATGTGTTTCAGTATTGCTTCCCTTTCCAGTAAGCCATCCTCACGACTAAGGAAAAAAAGAGCAACTCTTTTAATAAGTTACAACACTCATTAGGGATAGAAACATCGTCACTTGCCTGCAAAGGTCATATATACAGGTTGTCTCCATTAACTATAATGCACCAAGATTTAAAAGAAGAGCAACTGCGTTACTCGAAGAAAACATAGTGCATATTGTTTACATCAGAGCGGAGTAGCCGCCAATAACTTTTTCGTTACTGAGAGTTATTTAGGTCATTGTAATAAATGATCTAACTCGAGATGTACTATCCTAATTATCAAAGTGCCAATGAGGCTTTTGTAGGCACAGCCAAGGGACATCTAAATGCGGTATTTCCTGCGACGTACTAATTGCTCACTAATTTTTCCCGATTGATAAGTAAACCCTGCGAAATTTGAAAAATACCACGTGACTGCACTCCCACCCGCATCATAAAGCAACGCCCTCGACAGGCTCCCTCCGAGTTAGTCACAAAGAAATAGAGGAAATAAGAAAAACATCATGATCGAGCCTTACCTGCCGCGCCCCGGCCTAAGTAACACGTCGCGTTTGGTGTTACCTGAAAACAAGTTGTGATATTTTTCTCTTAGCGTAGATAAAGTGCATGGATGGTACTTTTTTTATGCCACCAAACCTACAGATAACAACGAATTGACGTCAGCGCAATGGTTTAAAGGTACGTTCCGTTTCGTCCCAGTTGCCATGTCTTTCTCTAATGAGCAGAAGGAAAACATGACCCTTGCCTTGGGAGCTGCAAATGGCAACAGGAGGAAGGCCGCAAATATATATCAGTCATGGAAGTGTGGCGGTAGTCTAAACGCGTCGACTATAATAATAAATTATGAAAAGTTGAGACACACCGGCAGCTTTCAGAAACTGCGGCGGAGGATTCCATCTTTGAGTCCTAGCCTACGCAGGGATGTTCTATCATTTATGGCCTCAAACCCTCATGCTTGCGCGCGAGACTTGACCGCCCAGGTGCCAGTTTCCAACTCACCAGTTTGGAGGCTTCTAAATCACTCAGCCTCTTACTCGTACCACCTTAACCAGCGCCAATGCTTGGAAAATAGGGACCTGCAGAATCGCCTAGATTTCTTGAATTGGTTCCTCACAAAAGCCGACAAGTCAACGGACATTTTTAGTAACTTCATGTGCACAGATGAAGCCAATCTTTGCAGAAACACCTAAGTAAATTTGCACAATGCATACTGTTCGAGTAACTCCAATCCAAACTGGATGAAGCGCACTCGGCACCAGTATCAGTGGGCGTTCTATGTGTGGTGCGGAATTTACGCCGGTGCTATAATCGATCCCATCTTCTTCGATGACACTGACTGGAAAGCGTTACGTGGATGAAATATTTGAAGGAGTGGTGGATGAGTTTCTCAGGGAAATTCCCGCTGTCACGTCTTCTACTTATGTGGCATCAGCAAGATGGGGCGCCAGCACACAGCAGCAGCCGAGCACGAAGCTGGCTGAATGTGAGTTTTCATGCCCAGTACATTGGAAGGAACGGGCCTGTGAACTGGCCGGCTGGGTCACCTGACCTCTCTCCACACCATCTCTTGTGAAAGATCATATTTACATAATCGAGACGACGACGTCAGATGAGCTCAAGGCAAGGATAACGGATGTCTGCCGTAGAAGTCCAGCGTCGGTCATCAAGAAAGCCAATGAAGATGCGATGAAGAGGACTCAGTATTGCGCTTATGCAGATGGAGACCCATTCGAACACGTCCTCTAGGCAGCAGCTGGTGTTTCACGGCGCTTACGAGCCCACAAAAAATAAGGGTACACTGAAATCTGAGGGTTGTCTTTTGCTGTTGTTTTTGTGCAGACGCCGCGACTGCCAATTCGGCTGATTTAGAAGTGGTACATTTACTTTCCTGAGCGCATCGGCTTTGCCTTTTCTCTACACGTGGGTCGCTTCAATGTGTGTTTAGCCGCTTTTATTTTTTCCACGAGCTTGTTTTTGCAGCAGCTATACACTCTCATGAAAAAATAAAACCGTCATCTTAATTTTGCTTTGCTCCGAAGCAAATTTCTGGCACGACATACAGCCGTGGTCCTGCCCTGATAAGCTGAGGCATGACGTCAGCTCCCATCACTTCTTAGTGCACAATGATTTCATGCACTTCCTCTGAGTGCCAGTCCCATGTTGTTTGTGCGCCAGTTATGTGTTGTGTTTCTAATCTTTAAGATTATGTGCACCGTGCTAACTCCGGAACCCCTTCACTGCGATGGGCCTTGCGTAGCCCCAGCCAACGTTACTAGACTAGGTTCAGTTTTCAAACTCCTGTGACTGCGTGGACCCACCACCGATCCTCGCATCTCGTGGCGCTGCTGTCGCACTTTGCTCGGTCAGCACGGCGCGGACGGGGCGGCGAAGCGCTGTCCACGGCTGTTCACGCGTTTTGGCCGTGTTCATTACACGCGTGTTTTGCCGCAGTCTCGGTGCTTTTTGCGACACTATTGTGCGTTTTCAATGCCGTGTGCAATTTGACAAGTTTGCGGCCCATGTCATCCAATTTTCTTCGGTGACGCGAATGCATATTTATGCTCCGTTCCTGCAGCGAGAACCTGCCTTGAATGCGCAAGAATGCTCGCAAGCGAGCAAAGCTCACGTAGGTTTTAACATTGCACTTGTGAATGTGGTGCTCTGATGAAAGAAAGGGCGCTAGCTTCAATTTTTTTTTTTCAACCCGAAATGAAGTTCTGAGAGTTTGTACGTACTGCAGGGTGTCCCAGCTAACTTTAGCCAGAGTGTTAAAATACGCGAATGCCAAGTAGCTGAACAAAACCAAGGTAATGTTGTTTGGCGTCACTTGGAGATGTTCACATATTTTTTTCAAATCCGCCAGTTAAGTAATTAGTCTTAATTATTTAATAACTTTCTGAAGTATATAATTATATGAAAAGTGTCAATGGTAAAATTGTAGTGCGACAAGAAAAACTCCCGACACATCTTTCAGTTCCTCAATACGTGCTACATAAAAGTGTTTTTCCGAATGTGAAAGAATCCCGCCGCTCGAGGCACTTTGTATGTATTCCCGGCCTGCTTTCACGCTCGGAAAAACTTTTATGTAGTACGTACTGAGGAACAAAAAGCTGTGTCGGGAGCTTTTCATGTCGCTCTACAACTTTCTCATTGACACTTCTAATCTAACTATAATATTTTCGAAGTTCATTAAATAATTAGGAATAATTATCTAATTAGGCGTGATGAAACAATAATTTCAGTATCTCCAAGTAACGGCAAATAACATTACCTCGGTTCTAGCCAGCCACGTGGGATTCGCATATTTTTAAGCTCAAGCTAAAGTTAGCTGGGACACCTTGTATATGGAAAAATGTGCTTTGGATTTATTCCTACTATTTTTAAAGTGCACGGATCGACCTCTTGACCACTAGAACTGCTGATGAGTAGCACCCATTAGTACTAATTAATTACCCATTGACCTGCGGACAGCCACAACGGCTGATTATACAAGTTTAGTAGTAATAAGCTAATTGTTTTTTACATGATCAAATAATGAAAACTTGAGGGGCGCTGCGTTGACGAAATATCTGATTTGTATATCTTATGTTCTAATAAAGAAAGAAAGAGTTATCCCTACGTGGATGAATGGGAAAGCATTGCCACCACCAAAAGTTGAGGGTTCGACTCTCACCAACGATCGTGGGTTCGAGTGTCTTAATTACTCTATTAATTAAGTTCGTCATAATTATCACAAAAGTAAGTGGGTTCGACTACTACCAGTGCTCGTGAGTTCGAGTGTCATGATGAACTCTATCGTAACTAAATATGCGCCTTGTTTCGCCCTCCCTTAATTAACTTCGCCCTAATGAACACCAAAGGCACTGTGTTGGACTCCCACTAAAGGTCGCGGGTTCGAGTGCCCTAACTATATCTTAGAAACTGGTATTACTTAACATCGCCCTAATTAATACCAACGGTCACAGGTTCGACTGCCACCAATGGTCGTGGGTTCGAGTGTCTCAACTCTATTTCAGTTAACTTTGCCTTAATTCGCCCAATTCACTCTGGCTTAATCCACTCTACCTTAACTGGCGTCGTCAACTGCCTCGACTGGCTCACTTGGACTCCCAGGTGGGACACCCAAGGCCCCGTAGGCGAACGCTCTGCAGGACTATAAGTGAAGTTGTTACCAACCAAACGTGCAAGTTTGGATGTCACTTATAGTTAATAAGAGCTATGTGGGATACTTCCAGTGTGATGTGGTGACTGTACCGAATAACTAGATCATGCTTCTGGTGCTCTGCCCGTGGTGAAATTAGTTGTAAGCTTGCGGCTTGTATTGGAGTGTATGCAGTGTTTGTTGTTATCATGATCATTTCTTCCTTTTGTTTCCTGAGTAACGTTTAGAAATGTTTCGCCAGAGCCCAGGGGCTCGTGGCAGACGGCCAGGCAACGTGAAGCCCACCCTATTAACTTGTCGGACAAAAAGTAAAGTTTTCACCACCACCTAATGTTTAGGATTTCGGGATAGTCGACCCTTAAGAGGCCTGCGTTCCTGTTTGTCTTAACAAAACAGCTACAAACTTTTCCGCAGGACGTGGAAACTTATGCTCGCGACGAGAGGCTGAAGTCAATGACGGATCTCCTGTGCAACGTCCGGGTCGTGAAAATGTATGCCTGGGAAGATGTCCTGCAAGAGAACGTGCTTCGATCGAGGAAAGTGGAGCTTAGAAACCTGCTTGCAATCAATGTGCTCAACGCTGTCCTCGATGCTCTGTGCAGCTCCTGCAGTACTGTGGTACGATAAAAATATTCACTTAGGCTAAGAGCTGTCGAATGGCATCTTTTATTATTATTATTATTATTGCGACAAATACTTGCCCTTAAGGCACAATTCTTTATGTCTATATCTGTAATATATGTGTGCTGTGAGAGCTGTGTTGTGTATGAGTTGGAGGGGCGTTTTGTGGAATCTGTTATCATGTATCCAGCGGTCACAGCTGGTTGCGACACTGTAGCGAAGGCAGGCTTGCAGTAGGAGATGCGAGCGTTCCGATTGTAAGCCTGGCCATATATGTCTATATTAGGCACGCACCTTCCTCCATAACTGGGGGTGAGCAGTATGAAAACGTAGTACCCAGTGGTAAATAAGACCAATACCACGTTGAGAACACAGCCGGTGTAAAAGCCACCCCGGCCCGACGCCTCCTAAGCGCAACTAACTCCGCCATAGTAAAGTGAACAGAGAAGGTGTAGACACACGGTGGAATAAAAGCTCGCGTGTCCTGCCGGAGAAAATTTTGACGGGCTCGGAGTGAGCTAAGGGATTCATGTGGGAGGGGAATAGGCGGAAGATATGGATTAGGAGGGAAGTGCGCCTGCTAGTCAGCAGCAGTGTTGTGAGGGTTCGCAGCATGGCCTTGAATCCAGTGTACTTTGACGCAAGTAACTGTTTTACTATACATAGTGTGGGTTGTCTCGCAGATTTACATCGCCTCGTAAACCTTCTTGAGTTCTTGGATGGCCGCTAAAGAATCAGTGAACATATCTAGTTTGACTGTAGGCAGCTTAGATGCGACACTTTGCACAGCGTCATGAATGGCTTGAAGTACCATTACTTGAGCGCTGGCTTCCGTAAATAAATAACGCTGGTAACCACTGATGAAATTATGCGTAGTACTGAGGAATGATGTTCTCCTGCTGTCTGGTAGGACAGCAACATCCGCATAGACTTTGCAGGTGTTAGCGCATGATGCATCGATGATACCATAGAATGGTATCTAAACATGTGGGTACGAGGCGCTCTTTGAATGACTAACAAATGGTACTATTATTGCCAAAGCAAAGCCACTCCGCGAGTGACACGGTTTGTTTATTAGTACTGCTGGAGTCGCTCAGGAGCTAAACAGAGCGCCAGGCGCTTTCTCTGTCAATATTAGTCACATTGATATTTAAATGTGTCACAATGGTCTCAATATGTGACATAGCGAGTGGTCTGGCAGCGGGGAGACAAAAAAATTTGCATACCCCGCTTTCCAAGAGATACTGAAAATAACATTACAGATAGAGGAGTCGACATAAGCAGAGTATTTCCTTATGGCAGAAACACTTGCTACACGTTAAGCAAAACAACAATTTGGGCGCCTTAATTTTATTGCGATAGCAATTATATGGAGACTCCAGACACATTTTTGCCCTCGCCGTCGCAGTGACGTTAAGCATAAAGTCCTAAGGTGATCATGCCGTCCTCGCGTGTCGTATGCTGTATGTATGAGCGAAAGCACACGAGGAAAGCCGACGATCGTGGCTCAGTCTGGCGCGCGCGGGGGAGCAAAGCGGAGAGCAAACGCGCCGTCTTCCGTCGCGCGAAAGGCCCTGGGGGGAGGGGAGGGAGGGAGAGGGGGCGGCACTGTACTCCGGCAGCAACTGCGTAATCCGCGACCGGCCGCAAGGGGAACAGACGATCGCGGTTCAGTATCGCACGCGCTAGGGAGGAAAGCGGGCAGGCAGCGCGAGAGGGAGGGAGTCGGCTTCAACTTCGCCAACAAGCGCGTACTTTGCACCGCCGTTCGCGTTCGCGCGCGACGTATTTCTAGAGGGACCTGCAGACGGCTTATACCTTTGTGCGCGCTGTGTTCTCGCCGCTCTCGCATTGAAGCGATAGACAGCGCGAAGGTCACTTCGCTCGCTGCTGCTGCTGCCGCACTTGCCGAAAATTTAGCCAATTAAGCAGTTGCTAGCACCGCAGGCCATCGTTACTTGCGTAGGTTCTTTTCGGTCTCTAGAAATGACTAAATATTGCAAGCGATGGAATGGTAAAACCTACTGCAGCGGCTGCGGCAAAATGTGCCCCAGAATGATTGGCTAGCAGCAGCCCCCCACACGATAACATATATACTCGGTAACAATCCTACAGTTCAGCACAATCGCCGCCCACTAAAGCAAACTGCATCTATCCTCTGTGCCTTCGCGCACCAGAACCTAGTTCCCGAGAGACGTCGATGTTGACAGAAGTTCGCCTCTGCCACTACGTAACGGAAATGAGCGAATATATTGGCGAATTCATACAAATTCTAGTTGAAGTCTACAGCGGTATTTTCGCCACTGAACTGTTAGGGTTGTCACCGACTGAAGGCAATCATTCGTGTTCTTAATTCATTCTTTTTCTTCGCTTCTTTTTTTTTTCAGACAACAATTATCCTCTTCTCAACTATGTCTCTGTTCGAGCCTGAACGTGCCCTCAGTCCTCAGCTGTCTTTCTCGTGCGTTTCTTTGTTGTACATCACCGATTTGACTGCCAACAGCCTTGCTCTTGTCTTTAGGAACATCAGCAAGGTACGCTCTCTTTTATAGCTACGCAATTTCCTTCCTTCATCTAATGCACTTGAAGATTGCACTTTCGCCTACCCACGCCTGTAATAACTCGCTAAATACGTCACGTCTACAATAAAAGTAACACCAAACACACACCATCCCCATTTCCTATTTTATTTGCTGTTTAGCCCCCATACTTGCAGCTCCGATAGACACTAGCGCAATATTTCCCTATACAGTCGGATCCCATTATTGCGACATCCGTTAATACGACCTCCCACTTAAATGGAACGCGCCGGAAAGTTTCGGCGAGAAACCATCATTATTATGAAATTAAAATCCGTTTAGTTCGAACGTGAAAGCAAGGGCATTGGTTAATTCGGCCTCCACGGGCATCCCCTCAAACGCCCAGCGGTTATCAAAAGCTTGAAAACCTAAATTCATAAATTCATTTGAAGCTGTTTTCGTTTTATCTGTTATTGGCCAACGCTCCTTCCGCCCATGGAGCCATGCTTTCCCGCTTGTTTCGTGTGGTGTCAAAGCGGGGCAGCGCTTAAACATGTCGGCGCTCTTCGCCGCATGCTGGTTGAGTTGTGCTTCAAGAGCCGGAAGCAAAAACTTATTACAGACGGTGTCAGCAATGAAAAGGGATTCGAATTCGTAAGTTTAATTTTTCCATCATTTCCTAATGCAAACTTTCGGATAATTCGATCAAATCTTGCGTTATCGCAAGGGCCGAATTGACGGCAGTAGGCTGTAGTATATTTTTGCGGAAAACTATGATATTCAATGTTGTGCTATCGGCGCCACCTAAATACGTTTCTCATCTTTCAGGGCGCAGTTGCACTGAAGCGCATCGCTGAATTTTCCACGGCCGAAGAATATGGCGAGGAAAAGCAGTCGCAAGTGAAGGATTGCTTCAGTCAGAAGGGTACGAGATTGCTGAGCAAGTGCTCGTTGAGTCAGGCGGATGCTTTTGCTGACATTCGCTTTGCTCTGTCAGCTGTGAAAATTTCAGTAAGCTTTCGTTTGCTGCTTACACTCCAAGTTAAACGGGTACACTCACTTTCCTATTTCTTGGGCTTTCTTCGCTTAAATCAAAGATACTTGTTTAAGTTTCAGGACAATGCAGGACAGACAGAGGCAATAGACGACAGGTCCTGACAGGGGAACACAACGCATCCGACAACGTGAATGTTATGTGTTGCTCTTACTATTCTTTGTTCATCGTTTCCTTTCTGTTTGTTTGATTTGATTCAGCTTACGGAGTTAGAACTCGTATAAAACACCCGTATCTATTTTTATATACTTACAGATAATGCTATCACCGTAGGTCTCCCACGTTTTTCGCAAACCTAAGAAGTTTGGGAGCGTTTTACGATCTTTCGACTGTTGCGTCTAGTTTTACGGAAAACAAAGCGCTGTTCGCTAAAAAGTTTCGCTCATCAGTGTCCGAATCTCCGGATGGAAGTTTTCTTATAGTGGAAGGGTGCAAGCAAGTTAATACAGACAAACTCCTGAAGCAGGCGAAGCCTGCGACAGCAAAGTCACTGAAAAACTTAGTGATATAACAAGATGAGGGTCTTGTCAGTCTAGGCTGTTCCAACGTTGCTGAAGCAAGGTTTGTGTACGGGCTAGTTGATATTCCATTGTTTCAAACATCTCTTGCAGCGCATCCCTTGTCTATGTATGCGCTGTAAGTGCTGTTTGAACCAACATTGCTGGTGCTGCCTGTGTGCTGCGTATAAGACTAAACCACCGTCAATAAATGCATACATATTCCACAAAAAGCGTGTGCTCGAGGTACGCTTTTAATCAATACGTTGTACCTCTTCCCCCCCCCCCCCCCCCGCCCGTTCGCCCGCGGTCTCGTACCCAAAATATATTCTAATGTTCGGAGCTTAGCAGGTGTACAAGAGGCTTCAGACAAGATGCAAATCAGTGCAAACACTAATTGTAACTTGCAATCGCGAAAAATACTTTGCGTGATTACACATGTCGGACACACGTTTGAGAAACAGGGCGCTTAAGACAAGTGGCACTGACAGAATTGCGAGACGCGAGTCGTGCGAGATGTTTTGCACGCTCTGTCGGTGGGCGTCCACTCAGCGCTACGCATCTGAACGGGCACCGCAGTTAATGGAATATCTTCATTAAAAAGTGCATTTAACAGTTGATTTATATTTGAAAAGTACCCATTTGGGGACAGCTTTGGTAAGTTCAAGGTCATCGGTAAAAAAAAAAGCTCTAGTACGTTCCTGAGCTGTTAAGTGCCCATACAATAAGTATAACCTGCAATCGCAAGTAACAACAACGGTTGCTCCAAATTCCTCTGCAGGAGCCGTGAGCCTGAAAAACTGCACGCTGGCATGGAGCCGCTCGCCGGCAAAATCCGCTGAGCCACTGCTGAGAAACGTGACGCTCAACGTCGAACCCGGATCACTTGTTGGAATCGTTGGCTTCGTCGGCAGCGGCAAGTCATCGCTGCTGTCGGCCATCCTTGGAGATATGCAGTGCCTAGAAGGCAGTGTTACACACAGGGTGAGCATGCAGCCTCGGTCGTGTGAGTGGTCCCTAGTGAGTTACAGTTGACTTCATCCATTTGAGTTTGACTGGTTATGGCGCAAAACGTTTTCAGACTGTCTTCTCCATCTTTGTGCCTTGCTGCGCGCTGCTGCATTTCTGTATTCACTTGGATAAGCTAATAGCGACCTAGTAAGTTTGCGCCATTATGAAAAAAATATATAGACCTAGATGCTCTGATGAATTCGCGTAAAATTAAAGAGCACCACTAATGCGAAGTTCAAAGCCTTACACGTCTGAACCATGTATCCCCTTTGTCAAAAATACGAAGGTTACGTTGCAAATGATCGCCACACTGACTGCAGCCAGCTGAAGGTATTTCCCGTGGTTTGCCATAAGTTCCAACACTCGGGGGGTTGAAACAAACTTGTGCTTGCCATCCACACGTCTGAAGGGTCAGAAGCCCCACGACAGCTGCATCGTGTAGTGAAATGCTGCCTCGCCCACCTCCACCCTGTTAGTCTCTCTCTCTCTTTCTCTCTCTGTGTGCGTGCGCGCGGCAGTCACGACAGCAGTAAGCCCAGCCATGCGCCACGACTCCAACCCCTCTTTCTTGTCCTCTCAGGGCCGTATAGCGTACGTGCCTCAGTTGCCGAACGTGCACAACATGACCATACGGGACAACATTCTCTACGGCCGGCCCATGCATCCGGGCAACTACGAACGCGTGCTTCGCCGCTGCCAGCTAATGAACGACCTCAACAAGATTCCAGCGGGGGACGTGGCAGAGGTGGGAGAGAAGGTGCGTATAGGCATAGCTTTAGTTTGGAGCGCAGCTTCGCTAGATGCAAATCGTATGCTCTGGTTTTTCTCTTTTTCTTCTTCTCTTTTTTGTTTATTTACAGCGATATATGTTATATAGGCTCGCTCCCCTGGTCATCTTGATGTTCGCCGCTGGTGCCGATGTCCATCGCCGTCCGGCGCAGGAACCCTATAGTATTTTGCGAGCCCATCATGGTCATGATGGCCGCGCGCTAATGAGATCGGAAGCCTTCAACACACACGTACAGATTTATTTAATTATTTATTTATTTATTTATTTATTTATTTATTTATTTATTTATTTATTTATTTATTTACAACATATTGAAGTCGCAAGACCAAGCAGGGGGGGCGTAACAAAAGCAGTTGACAAAAGGAATTCAACAAACACAAGTAAACGTAGAGAAACAGCACAACACAGTATGATACATAATTACAATCAAAAGTCAGCAGGATAGAGCAAAAGAGCAAAGCACAACCAAAATAGATGCGCAATTTGAAAACAACACCACAGCTTGTACCGTGGGGTCATAAACAGAAAGGCACACAGCTCTCAAAGATGACTGATATCAGAAGCCTCCCACATCCAAAAAATTGGCGATGCATGCGTAAACAACCCGCATACTCCTTCCAAAGGAAATGGCCCTCCTGTTGGAGTGGTTTCGTCCCATCGCTTCCACGCTCGTTCCTGCTGAATATTTTCTGCTTGTTTCTTGTTGATCATACAGAATACAAATGCCACTTGGAAAAATAAAAAGCTGTTTGTTTGTCAGCGCCGTTCTATGCCCCTTTCTTATGTCCTTTTCACTGCGCTGATTTCTCTGCTGAATTCATGAGCCAACTAGCCCAAACATGTACATTTCTTCATGGCTAAAGCGATCTTAACCCGGTGCACTGTCCGAGGGAGTAGGTTTCCGGCTTGTAAGACTTCTTCCATATTATCTAAAAGTGGCCACATCTTAATTTATCCTGATTGATTGATTGATTGATTGATTGATTGATTGATTGATTGATTGATTGATTGATTGATTGATTGATTGTGATCAAGTGTGCGAATGAGTCAGCGAGTGACTGACTGAGCAAGAGTGAGTGTGATCAGAATTTGAAATCTCAACAACAAATGAGTCACCACACGCCCCACAACAAAAAGGATTCATAATTATATGTTTTTGTTGCTTCGTTCATTCGGTCACAGGGAACGAACCTGAGCGGCGGCCAGAAACAGCGAATATCGTTGGCTCGCGCGGCGTACAGCAACAGTGACGTGTACCTCCTCGACGACCCGCTCAGCGCACTTGACCCCGCGGTGGCCAACAGCATTTTCCGCGATGTCCTGGGTCCGTCCTCCCTTCTCAGGAACAAGGTGAGCTACCGGGCTTCCTTTTCTGTAGAAGGGTACACGAGTACACGAGCGATCCGTGCCAAATGGAACGCATCTGCCGTGGCCGGGAATCAAACCCGATACCTCACGCTCAGCAGCAGAACACTGATGTGCACACTGACTCACCGCGGCGAGTATCAGCACTAAGTGGACTGAATGGTTCAAGGAAAACATGTTTAGTTCTTATAATATTGCCTGTCCTCAATCAAGCAAAGGTTATTCCATTTCAGTCAAGCACAATCCACAGACATAAACAAGCAGAGATCAATGGCAGAAGCCTGCGCTGCGCCCGGTTATTGCTTTTAAGTCAAGCCATAGTTTGGATTTTACTAATCTTCTAAGCGAACGCAAATATCTATGTCTACGTATTAGAAGCTTGTTAACGATCCACCAAAACGGGAGAGAAAGCAGTTGGCGCACAAATTTAGCAAATATAAATGGGTACCATGAATTTAATGACAACCTGTCAAGACCACGGGGCAAAGATACATGATAGAAAATGCAGCTGTCACTTGTTAGCGTTGTCCTTTACACAAATGATAGTTGTTAGGTCTTAAAGTAGGTGAATCGCATACTGCTTTTGTTGTTACAATTGTACCTAACTGTTGCGCCTGCATTCGCCTTGACATAGCTGTCCCTGACGCTTTCAGCTGGAGTGTTTCATTCAATATGCATCCGTTTCAGACTCGCATTATGGTTTGCAACCAAGGAACGTACTTGGGTCACATGGATAAAATTGTATTCGTCCATGGCAAGAAGGCAACGGTGTACTCATCTGTCGACGATCTGCTGCAAGACCCAGCGTCGCCGCAGAATTTCCACGCGGCTTTAAAGCAAAATCTGCTGGCGTCCACTGCCGCCGACGGGTAAGGTACTAAGCGGCAAGCCTCCGATAGCGCGCGTATCATTGCACACAATATGAGCACCACTGCGTGCGCTTCCTAACAGCCGTGTTACTGAAACCTTGATTAGGTTCCACGTGGCACATTTCTAATAACTTTTTCTCGTGTTGAGGCCTTTACGACGGAGAAAGTGTTGTTCAAACGTACTAGGTTTAACCTTCGCCGTCTTTAGAATGCAATTTAATTCTTATCTTTGCTGATAAACAAACAGCTAGACCTGAACAGATGCTGTAAAATCCATGTCGTCGCGAGGTGTTAACGTCGTGAGCACAAGGCGGCGGCGTCGCAGTCCTTCTGTCCTTGTGGCTTCTTTTGTGGCCGGTAGAGCCTCCTGTCAGAGTAATGCCTACTCCTGGTATCCTAGTAATGCGACCTACTTGAAAGGTTTTACTTTAGTATCACAAGTTCTTTATTGCACGAAGGGTATTGTTTAAAGGTGGGACCTTGTAGCTCTCTCGTAGAAGCCTTTCAATGAGTTCCTAGACTGAACGCTTTCATATAAGCACAACAAGCGTCTGAATGAATAAATACAGAAAAAGCAATGCTTGCTACAATCCAGCTGTATTGTGTTTTTGTTGATTGAGGGACGCAAACATGAAAGAGCAAAGGTTAGTTTCGTAACAGATGAATTACTGTTGCGATGTTACATCTGTCCGCAATTGTTTCCACAAGTGAGCTGCAGTATACGAAACGGAAATTGAGCCATAATTAGCACGCGCGTTTGGAGTATCGGAGTCGATGCTCGTAGAGGGCATGAAGTATTCCATGTAATTTTTACTAATGCACAAGATAACTTTAAGCATGATTTTCTAAATCAAAGTGAGAAAATGGTAATGAGTGCATTCGTTTACGGGTAGTACCTCAAACTAAGCATGGAATAAGCGTATCTAAACGACTGCATTCTTTTGAGCTGAGCGTATAGCTCGAAGCACAGCATTTTGCGCGACAGTATAATGGGCATAATGAGGTGATGGGCCACGTGAGTCCATAAACGGTAAATGCGAACGAAATATGCGAATGTATGAAGCTAATATAGATAGTCCGAACAGTATGTAATGGGAAGTAAACGCGTTATTTATTAAGTGTTGTGGTTTTCTTGCAGGCAGTGACTATATACTGAATGGCTGTCAAGATAAACTCTAAATATTTCTGCACGTTGACTCTTTGCGAGGGACACTCATCAAAGTTTACATAGCGCTCGTTAATCGGATGTTTGTAGCGGCGAAGACAATGTAGTTACTTTTATCTATGTTTTCCCAAAGACAGTCGATTCTAGCCAGTTGGACAGCTTTCGTATAACGGCAAGAGCTATGTTCTAAAGTTCAGTTTCATTTTCAAATATTAAGCAAATATTCGTATAATCTGCATATAAGGTACTCTCTATACTGAGAGATAGCCGCGTAAAGCGCTTATACATGCCAGAAAACGTACTTACTAGAGGTACTCTTATTCAGTGGCCCCGAAAATTAAAAATAATAATGACACGTGTACTTATCTTTATCTAGCGACCACGTTTCGCCGCCTGACAGGTGTTGTCGCACGGCGCGGGACGCGCCTGCATGTGTCATAAGTTTCTGGAAAGTTATCGATGCTTCTATCCGCTGTCTGTTGCCGCCGAACCTTGTGTTACCTGATTTCATCGCCTGACGCGAATGGTGTAGAACTCTGTGGAAGGCACGCGGGTCCCAACGATTAGTCTGGAACATTCGACGACTGCTCTATAAAAGCCGACGCGCTTGACCCGCTGATCAGATTTTCGACGATCGCCGACCGTGTTCGCCGCTATCGTTGTGCTATAAGTGTAGCCTGTTTTGTGGGCACAGGTTCGCCCAATAAAAGTTAGTTTTGTCGTTCACAGTATTGCTACTGTGTTATTCAACGTCACCACCACGTGACAATAATTAAATTCTAGAGTTTTAAGTGCCTAAACTTCGACCTGACAATGAGGCACGCCGATGTATTGAGAGGCTCCGGATTAATTTTGACCACCTGGGGATCTTTAGCGTGAACTTAATGCACGATGCAACAGCTCTATCGCACTACGCCCTCATCAGAATGCGACTGTCGCAATCGGGATCGAACTCGCGACTTCGAGCTCTGTAGCGCAGCGCCATAGCCATTGCCCTACTGCGGCAAGTCGGCCCTCAAGCTCCTGGCAACGATAGTGCAAATCAAACTTGGTAACTCTAAACTTTTGAAACGTTCGAATTTCTCGAGAAAGATGCTTTGTTCTAGATAAGTATAGTACTTCATGTCACACCAAGATTGTATACTTTGTTCAGCTCAGCTTCAAATTCCGCTGACCCTTAATCACCAGTCATTCAGCAGAACTGATAGTTGGGCGAGATGGTATGTACTCATGGTGAAATTTGTGCGCGCTACAAATTTCTCCATGACCAGTCACTCATAAGCGGTTTTAACTAAAACTTATACGGTTTATTGTTATTTTCTTGGTTATGCTGGAAGCACTGCGCTTGAACAGGATGAAGAAAACGACGCTGCCGGACGAATTACAGAAGAAGAAATGGATCAATCAAACAAGGTGAATGACGTCGATTCCGTTATTCGGAACAGGGGTGTCTTAAACTTAGCTAAAAATGTTTAATGCACTAAATAAATTTATTGCGGTAAATATGACCTGTGTAATATTAAATACTTTAAATGTATTCACTTTCGTTAAACATCGGCGACTAGTGCAGATCGAAGCAGCAGTGAACAGAAACATAATGAAGGGGTTCTCAAACAAGCAAAAGTTCGTTAAGCAAGTCCCCCACTCAGTGCTTGTCTGAAAGAAAGCGTTAAGTTGGACGTAACGTTGTCGTAAGTTTCGATTCGACTGCGATGTATCGCCTTATGATAGTGATAGCACGCATTTATTGAATTATAGAATAAGAAGGTCCCATTATGGCAGCACACATGCAAGGAAAGACACTGCTGTAAGTACAGTAATAACTTTGTGACTTTTTAGGCCACTAAGTATTGTAATGGCATTTATTCTAATGAATTATTGTTGATTTGTAATTAAACCCCAGAGAGGTATTATTTATGAAGAACGCTTTCGGGACGCGCACGTTTACAGTGTGGATGATCTCTGCACGGAACCTTGAATTCTGGTATATTACAGGGTAACTTCAAATATGTCGTCATCAAATTTTCAAAGGCGGTTGTTTTAGCGACGGTACTTGTCATCATCACCTTGTTTTATGTCCACTGTCCGACCAAGCCCTCTCCAGCAATCTTCAGTCACACGTTTCGCAGCAGCTGACACTAACCTGTGCTTGCCACGCCGTACTTGTGACAAGCTATAATTTTCAACGTCACTTAAGCAATTCATGAACATGTACTGTATTTGTGAAAAGCGATATGACTTGCTGCCAAACCGAAGTAGGCCACAAGACATGGTCGTGCTTTAATGCATACACCAAACGAACGGAACAAGAGAGGTCTAAGCCTGGAGCCAACGTTTCCACAAGGGGTCACGTCTCCTCCTAAATAACCTTAACGAGGCCATGAAACACTATTTGATAATCTGAACATATAAAAAAACGTTGTCGATATGTTGACATGTGATAGTTTGATGAAACGTTTCGTAGTAATATTTGGCTCACATGTCGACAACGTTGTTGAAACGTTGCCAACGTGCGAGCCAGATATTATTGCGCTGCACGCAGCAAAGAACTTACCATATTATGTCGTAAGCAGAGAAAGTCGCCTGCTCTTGCACTCGCAATGTCATCATCGAAAGCAGTTGACCGACCGACGCTATTGGCGGAGTCCGTTATCGCGGAAACATTTTCAGTAACACGTAATTGCCCGTTTTGAGCTAAATAAACGAAAAACATACATGTTTGCGATCTCAAAAAAAAAAAAGACAGAAAAGTCATTTCATCTTTTCCCTACGCGTAGATGCGTCTGCTACGTGTGACATCCAAGATGGCAGCGGCACGCTGCGTAGTCTAACGCGGCCGTCACATGGTGCCGCGACGAGCCCTTTCGCCACAGCGACACTAAACTTCCGACCGTGGCTTTGTCCGCTTTGCTTCTCCGCTGTGCAGCTCCCAACGGGCTAGCAGAGACGAAAAGCGAAAGTCGGGTATCCGTGCGATAACTCCAATAATAATCGAAGGATTTGAAAAGTTCTCGCAGCACAAGATTCGTTGGACGACGTACTTTAACGGTGAGACCATTCTGTGATTGGTTTAGAAAAGTGTTTCAGGGCCACTTTAAGCATGGCGTTACCGTTTTACAATTACCAATATACCTCTCCCACCACAGCATCCCATGCATCCCGGCTTTGAATGCGTCTGCGCAGTCAGAGGCAGGCTGCACTTGTTTCAGAAACGTATGACGGCATGTAGGATTTTATCGCGCAATCGAAATTCATTATGGAACATATAGTTTCGTTTTCCAGGATAATTATGCCGTGCATACCGGAGGTGTTTGTCTAACTCAACGTTCACTCTCACCTCGGGCGGTTGCGATCGCAGACCAGCTTGCAGCTTCTCCTGGCTCTCGTCCGTTTCTCGCAATGGCCCGCGATGGCAGGCGTGGCCGTCCTGGCCGCGGCAGCCGTGGCGCATGCGATGCAGCAGCTGTGGATCAAGTCGTGGACGGACGCCTCCATCGCCGATCCCGGCGGCGCGGCAGCGGCACGGCGGTACTGGGTCGGAGGACTCGTCGGCATCTGCGTTGCCAACGGTGGGCACCTTTCACACACACGCAACAATTTGTTCCTCGGATTCACACGCGTGCACTGAAGAATTACGGCAAGCATATATGAATGGCATTAGCATTCTTGTGATAGTTCAGGCACTTTCCTGTGACTATCTATGTATGTCGTCTCTAACCGTTTACCCGCCTATACCTGCGTCACCGGGTAGTTCAGCGAATGGATAGGGCGTCGGGCTGGTCTGTGGAAACAGAGCTCGAATCCAACTACCAGACCAACTTGGGTCACTCAGTATGTGGCAATGTGTACACACATGCCGCTCTTTAATGAACCTCCTTCACGCCCATATGGGTCAATGTAGATGCAGGAGCGGGTAGGTACTGCTGTTCAGGAAACTAACGCCGTGTATCGCGTCACATACCTAGTGACTATAGTGACATGGCTCACAGGGTATGTACGTGTCTACCGCTCTTCAATGAACACCTCTGACGCCAACTTGGGTAGCTAGCTATGTCCCACTGGCATTGTGCCACTCTAAAATATAGAAAAAAATCCCTTAAATGTATCTGATGCCGGGCGGAATTGAACCCGCGTCCCAATTGTTCTTCTTCAAGGACAGCAACCGGATGCTTTAGCAGGCTGCGTAACAAATTTACTGTGCAGCTTTTCAGTGAACATCTCTCACGCCGAAGCTTTAGCGAGGAGCGCCATGAATGCGCTGGGTATATTCCACTGGGTATATCCCACTCCGTCGGGCTCAGCCGCTCAATGCCAAAGTCCCTACGCCACAACGGCAAAGTATAACTCGTTTCGACAGTGACAATACGTGGTGTCCCTAGATTGATTCAATGCTAAACGCATTACCATCGACGTCATCGTGAGGTTAAGACTAGTGCGAAACGTGTGACTGAAGATTGCTGGAGAGGGCTTGGTCGGACAGTGGACATAAAATAGGGTGATGATGACAAGTACTGTCGCTAAATCAATCGCCTTTGAGGATAAGATTATGCCGAAATTCTTAATTAATTAAATTATGGGGTTTTACGTGCCAAAACCGCTATCTTATGGTGAAGCACGCCGTAGCGGAGGACTCCGGAAATTCGGAGCACCTGGGGTTCTTTAACGTGCACCTAAATCTAAGCGCACGAGTGTTTTCGCACTTGGCACCCATCGAAATGCGGCCGCCGTGGGCGGGATCTGAACCCGAGGCCTCGCGCTTAGCAGCGCAACACCAAAGCCACTAAGCAACCACGGCGGGTCCAGGGAAACTATGTCAACGTGTGCCCGAATCAGGGTTCTATGAGCAAGAGCATGCGACTCGCTTTCTCAAGCGCTTTCAATCGCAGATTTATGCGAAGAGCTGTTAGCTTTTCTACATTTCTTCTTCCACCGAACGCGTTTGCAGTGCTGTGCCGCTTGCTGGGCGGCGTGCTGCTGGCGGCCACTGCGCTGTTCATGTCCGGCTCTCTGCACCGCGCCATGCTGGAAGGTGTTCTTCACAGTCCGGTGTCTTTCTTCGACGCGTCGCCCAGGGGCCGAGTGCTGAACCGGTTCGCCGGTGACCTGGACATCATGGACGCCGAATCGTTCGTTTGCGGCAAGCAGTGCGTCCAGGGGTCGCTGATCACAGTCGCCAGCGTCGCGGTGGTTGCCACGCAGGCGCCCCTGGTGGTGGTGGTCACTGCAGTTGTGGCCGTCCTCGCCGCAAAGGGTTTTGTGAGCAACATTTGGTCATCTTCCGCCAGCGCACGTCTCATTGATGTCGGCCCTTTCTATCTGTGCATGTCTTCTCTATTTTTTTCTATGCAAATATGAGTGCGAGCCCTAGCAAGCAAATAGCCCGCCTTACTGCCCTGGCGCCTCTTTAAGTCCGCTGTCATCCGCCAGCCATTCTAATGAGGAATGAGTAAGAATTTTCGAAGTCTACGCCCAGTCTAGCGGTACAACAGTTTAGTGTCACAATGCGAGTGGGCTGATACGGTAATCGTAGCAGCGACATGTTAAGTACGAACATGATACCATGTGCAAGTCCAACCGCACGAGGACCAACTACGCCGCAAACGCGTTTCAGCCAAGCGTGAACAACTGCGAGGAGACAATCGATTCACCTCGTCAGCCAGTGCACCCGCTTCGACGTCGTACCAGTCCAATGTCAGCCTCAGAGTGTGCTCAGCCAACCTGACAGTCGACCTTTTGCAGAGGCAAAAGTCCTGGGCCTCCATCGTCAAGCGGACCTGATAAGACGCTTAGGACTGTGTCTACTGCATGTGCATACAAGTGTGAACGTGAACTCCCTCTCATTTTGCCTTTGCGTTCTTTCTTTCAAGTCATCATCCCCTTTACTAGGACAGCTACACTCTAGCTTTACACTGTGCAGGGTAGCCAGCTAGATATCCGTCCGGTTAACTTAATTCTTTGGCATTCAGCCTTCACCCTCCCCCTCGCCTCCCTCTTTCTCATCTTTCTATTCCCTCTCCCCCGTTCCCCAGAATAGGGTAGCCAACAAGACGCATTTCTCGTTAACATCCCTGCCTTCTCTCTTTATTTACTCCTCTTCCTCCTCCTCTTTGTCTTCACTCTCTCTCTCTCCATTATCCACCGATGCACTTCTGTAACTCTGTGCTGTGGGTGCCGTCTGCTCCGAATCTATGAAGTCGCCATTGTGCATATTTCGGCCCATTAGTTCCCTACTGGTGGTAGTATTTGCTTTAAATTTGTGTCATGATACATCGACAGCAAGGTATTCGTGACCATGCGTCGCTGTTTCCGAAATCCGTTCTCGATATTTAGAAGCTTTAAGCTTGATGATGGAAGCTGAGGCTGTACATTGCTTCCGAGACATGGCGGCGGGTGCGGCAAGGCACGGGCACTGCCAGATTTTAGAGGCAATATATTGCTAATGTTTGCTTGTGATGTACATTTCGTATAGATGGCGCCCCAGCCTATATTTTGCGCACCTGAAACTAACATTGTTTTCCAAGTGTCGCGCGTAATGCCCGTAGAAATCTCGCGTTCGCGTGCGCAAAGCTTATAAGCAGGTCAGACTAAATTGCGTAATGATTCATGCACTTGTCCTGTGAAGTTAGGTTGGATGCAGTATTTTCGGCTTTTAATTTCGGGATAACGCTTGTCGAGTTAATGTTGCCGGTTGGACACGCACACGTAAATGCTTCAAGTATACTGATAATATCTCGTAAAATAATATGAATCACTCAAAGGCTTAACTCCACAGAATCTCTTTAAATGTGGAGAAGCCAGCTTTGACGAACGCTTCTTTTGGGGATGTACACTCAGATGCACGCTCCCGTGGGGTAGTCTTCTGGGACTGTCCCAAGTACCCCGTACCCACAAGAACTACAGAAAGTCTGGTTAGTTGGTAAAGATTTAAGATTTGAAATTTAGGCGCGGTGAATACGGACAAAGAGCAACGAAAGGGCGCGTACAGTCATTTTCGTTCCCTATGTCTGTGTGCGTTTTCTGCGGCTAACCTTCAAGGCGAAGTGCCGTTAGCATAAAGGTACGCAAGAGATCAGAACGCCTGTTACGCGTGACTACATGGAAGAGCGATGTTTAATTGTTTTGGAGGTGGTCTTTAAGCACGGCGTGCAGACATATAAGTGTGCGTTTTGAAGTCAGAAATAGGCCACAGTTGTAAATGCCGGTGAGCCTAGAAACTCGACGATGTACTGGAACAGTTTCGGAACTGTTACCGTATGAATTTATGCTGATAGAACCTGCGAGTATAGGCTCTTTTCTGTGAGCATGGTTTAGCTGCAATGGTCACGACCAGGTGCTCTGCGCACCGCTGTTTTACAAAACGTGGAAATACTCGTCGGCGGCGTCTTAAAAAGCAGCAGTACGTTGCCGCTTGCTCCCGACTTTCCGAACCTCGCAGAGCATGGCCGTGAGCGCGTCGCACAGTTCGCGCTTCTACGACAGCGTGTCCACTTCGAAGCTGCTGCAGCACATGACCGAGACTCTGGAGGCGCTGAGCAGCGTGCGGGCGTACGGCGTCCTGGAGAGGTTCCGGCGGCACTTCTACCGCCTCGACGACATGTGCCTGCGCGGTTATTCTTCCTACGCCGCCTGCTACCGTCTCACGCGGACCGTCACGGCCGCGGGTGGGTTCGTGGTCGTGCTCGCAGCGATGCTGTTCAGCACCGTGGGCAGCATGGCAGCGCCCGATCCGAGCAGCTTGGGACTCACCCTCAGTTCAGCCACCTCGGTGAGAGCACCAGTGAGAGAGGGTCGTGCGTGCTAATGAGACACACAGCAGAAGGATGAGCGACTCGCCACAAGTTTTCCCGTAGCGTCCATGTCACGGCTTGTCACCCGCTCGCCGTCGGCGCAAAGTCGTCGACGGGGTATACAAGCCGGGTGGTCGTTCTGTACTCAAGCGCACACAGTGAAGGGGTCAGAGTCGGGAGAAAGAAAGAAAAAAAGAAACTTTATCTACTGACAACGGCACATTATTCAAACGAAACACAATAAACACAAGAACTACAACACACATGCACTTAATCTAGATCAATGATGAAGACAAAGGAAATACAACGAACAGTTAACTGTAATTATAGAAATTAACAGTACACACTTAACGGTGGTCAACTAAACAGAGTTCAATACAAAACAAATGATGGCATACGCATGGCCGGGCGGCAGCAGCAAGTCCATAAAGCGTGCAGTCGACGGCAGCGCTTTTTCGAAGAACGCTGGCAAGCCGACCTCGTTGCGGTAGATGCGATTGCTGGGCTGGTTTCCCGGGAGTCTAGGTCTGAAGTCTTCCCTGGAGCAGGTTGAGCTAACTTGAGGGGAACTACCGTGAGCTTCGTTGCAGAAGTTGGTTTGTCGTCTCTTACGTCACCTAGTAACTCGCAGCTCAGGAGAGGCTAGGCGGCCCAGGCGATACTGGACTGCACTAGCGCCTTGACGCTTCTTAGCTTATTGTAGTCTCAGCTTCTAGACTGCTTAGCTCGGTCTAAAACCAGCGTTAAATAGCTTCTCATTTCCCTAGTTCCCTGTGTTGGGGAATGGTAGATATTGGTGGCGATCCAATCAAGTTCACCCAGTTGTACTCCGGCTCCTCCTAAGGTCTTGGCCGCGCCCGTTTTAATTAGGGGCGAGGGTACGGGTGATCGCCCCCTGCTGTTGGAGGTCGCGCCCTTGTATTGCACCACACACGCACACCCTTGAGTCCGTGGAGGGCCTCTATTGTTCGTTCACAAGCACAGGGGAAACTACGGTACCCGGCCATACGGCGCTGTCGGCACGCATACACTGTCAGCAATTCGTGGACAGACGATTGCACAGAGGCACCACATATTTCGGAGTATTCGCACTACCCGCCTTCTTAACGAGCTTCTCAATACACGCGCTGGGCAGAGAATACCCGGGAGATTCCTAAAGAAAAGCTGTCGGGGCGTTACGGTCGCGCCGACGACAAAAAGACAATCTCTAAACCTGCCTTCGACTTCTTTCGGCCGCTTTCCCGAGTGGCCGGCAATAAGCGTCTTGCTCGCCAGTTCCTATTCCTACGACCTTGTGGCGCCCGTTGATCGGTAATTCGCCGAATCGAATAATGTCGCGCCGTGACAGTCCATTAACTTGCAGTAGTTCGAACAAAAGCGGCTCGCTTTACTTGTGACGGCCGCTTACGGAGAGTACCAGGAGGAGCTTGGCGGACAAACGTCACCCGATTGGCTTCTTGACTGCTTCCGAATAAACGTGGGAATGGTCGATCCACATGATTTACTGAGCAGGAGCAGAATACGTACAATTAGAGATAGCTTAGTTGAGAGATCCAGGTTAATTCTGACCGACATCGGCTCCATTACGTTCACAAGTGTGCCAGCATTTTTGTATTCTGCGACCGCGAGAATGCGCCCCACCGATATTGGGATTTTAACTCGCGACATCGGGCTCTGTAGCCGAGCACCACAGCCATTGAGCAATCAGTGTGGGTGACAGTATAGATGAGGCATGACGAGAATCGCGCACAGAGTGTGAAAGAGGTGTGGAGTCGGAAGACTGCCTTCTCGGGAAAAGGATATGTCACAGAGATGAGTCACGGGTGGCATGACCATGTCAACTCGCCGCCTTGCCAGTCTGCGCTCGCTTCGTTGCACAGGGCGCTATCGGATGCGCAGGATGGTCCTCGCGTGCCTCCGGACACCACGTGGCAGCGAACTCGATGCTTCGAGCGCGTACCATGTGCTAAGAGCTGGAGACTCCAAGAACGAAAACGAAGGACACACTCGTCCTGCGTCCTTTCTTTTCATCTCCACCATTTCCAGCGCTAAATAGCTGTTACAGTGTCATATTCAACAAGCCCAACGTCAACCTTTGTTAAGTGCCCGTCTTGTAACCACAACGTGACACAAAACAACTAACGGCAACAACTAAACAACACAACATGCACATACTACCAACCGAAGAGAAAAATGTGACAACTTTCCAACACAACACGAAAGCCTACAAACTTTCCAAATTTAGAGTATATGCTTATAAACGCCCGCGCCGTCTCAATGCATATGTAGCACCTTTGGTAGCGATTTTCGTCCTTAAGCGTGGAAGAGTCTCTTTCCACTCACTCCGTGACTATTCGATGGTGAGACCTTCGATGCCTTTGAATTGTCTGTGAGGTGTGACTGCGACACAAAGAAGAGTTCGCGTGAGTGCGGCTGCGACACCATCCCACAGAATGCGTCTTCGAGTTGCCCGTCCTGCTCTGCGCCCACTTCGAGAGACAAAGCGCCTTTATGAACATGACCCGGGCTGCAAACCGACCGCGTGGGTTTTCATATACTACGCTTCTTCTATTTATTTAACACTTTATCCGGGAGACAGGGTTTTGCAATTGCATGTAGAGAAGTATTGATATCGAAGGGCAAACTAACGTACAAAATATATGTCTCCCTTTTTCGCAGTACGTTATAAATGGACACTTTCCTTAACCCCTTCTGGAGCAATGATTTCGGTAGGAATCGTAGTGTATTTCCCCAAATATTCGACTTTCAGGAAAGGAAAAACAAACCAAAAAAGGACTATTCTCAGGAATGTGAGTGCCTGCCAATGCTATGTAATTACATAACTTCTCATCTTTGTACCGCAGATGAATATGACCCTCCCTGAAATTTCACAAATGTCCATGCACCTTCATCACGCTGAGGCTATAGGCCTCAGGACTTCATTTTTCGAGTGTGCTGCCTAATGCACATATAACCTCCCTTGAACGGCACCAGAAAGTTGTTAACGACGTTTGTCGCCATAGTTCACACTACCACGATTGTAAGTAAGGAAGTCTGAAGAACCGCATCCTACTTATTTTTGGCAGCTCATGAGAAAAACCGTAGACTCACTGCAAAAAACTCGAAGACTTTTTTTTTTATTTTTCCCTGACCATTGTCGTTCATACGCAACTTCTCACTTCATTAAAAAAAATGTAAAGCAGAAAGGATTAACGAGTCTAATATACACTGCTTTCAAACCAACACTTTTACAGATTCCGCTGGCGCTGGTGAGCCTTTGCCTGATGCTGTTCGGTACACTTCAGTTAATGGTGTCCTTCGAGCGTTGTTTGGAGTACACGGAGCTGCCGCCTGAGGTGCATCGTCGTTTACATTCCTCTGGTTGTCGCACTTAGACATAAAAAGTGTTGCGAAAAGTAGTCTTGTTGCGGCTTTCGGTTCGCACGCGCAGACTGACGTCGACGGGATCCCTGGAGGAGAACAACAGGATTTGGGCTGCCTGGCTTTGTCCGAGGACTGGCCGTCGGAAGGCGGAGTCACGTTTCAGGAGTACTCCGCTTCGTACCGACCTGGCATCGCACCGAACGTTCTCAACGGCGTCACTTTCACGGTGCAGCCTAGGCAGAAAGTAAGCGCTTGGTCTGCTAGTTCTTGCATTCTGTTGAGATCCAAGTCATACGTACCCGAAAGCGAAAGCGTACTCTTGTAGGCTAGGTAGTTTAATGAAGTCAACATGATGACTGGATGGCGCAAAAGTTTATATGAAATAAAAGAAAGCAAGTGGAAACATTTCGTGGCTGTAATATACGGATCCACTTAAAGCCACGTCTTCAGTATAAATAACGCAGCAATAAAGCTAAAGAAAAAGCGGGTGGCGGGTGGGGGGGGGGCGCACTCTTGCGCTTGAAACATGTTGTTCCACTTAAAGTTTCATTGGTTCCACTATGCATGCGTGGAACGACAACCTTAAGCTCAGCGTAAGTGAAACTGCGTGAATCAGCATCTTGCCGGCTGCTCGTTTTCACTGAGTTACCCACCGCAGTGGCTTAGCGGCTATGGCGTTGCGCTGCTAAGCACGAGGTCACGGGATCGAATCCCGGCCGCATTTCGATAGGGGCGAAATGCAAGAACGCCCATGTCCCGTGCAATGGGGGCACATTAAAGATCCATAGTGGTCAAATGTAATCTGGAGTCCCCCACTACAGCATGCCTCATAATCGAATAGTAGTTTTGACACGTGAATCCCCAGAATTCAATTCAATTCATTGATGAGAATAATTGGAATTTGTACGAATGATAGCAATGTCAACGAAACGACACGCTAACGCGCATTCTTGCGAGAAGAAAGAGATTCGTCTCGATTCCATGCTGTGAAAGGGAATGTGCACCGAAGCTGGTGCGGACGATAAACGACGTTACACGACGTCTGTCACGTGCGCACGCACGCGTAAGGAAGTGCCGCATACATCCTCATTCTTCTAGGCCATCCGTCAAGCGCCTTATTGAACTAAATTAATGCTTAAAAGTAAACTGCGTCAGCAAATGCGTAAAGTAAGATTTGCATACAAGCTGCAGACATGACAGCTTCCGATCGTTATACGAATATACGAGAAAACAGAAATCTCTTAGGCAGAAATTCAAACACAAAGCCTTCCAGCTGCAGTTTGCTTTTGGCTCCTCCGCTTAGTGCAAGTGCACTATTGAAGTAATTGAATTTCTCAAAGTAATATGTGTCAGAAAATTCGCAGAGCACGACTTCCACATAACCTACAGACTACAAACTGAAACACAAGCCCCTTCTTTATGCTGCGATTTTTTTTATTTATTTATTTTTCGGTGAGCACGCCACAAGAAAATCCCGAATAACTAGAGGCTAATAGCTTCGCTGTAACAAAAAAAAAGAAAAAGAATACATAATTTTTCAGAGCGTTTAATTTTTGTGGCTGCAGAGACGGAGAACAATCGCAATAACGATCTCGCGTCGTAGAAGATGTTGCTTACTTCGTTGCGTATAGTTTTGAGGTAAACTTGATCTGAATTAGAGCGGTTTTATACAGATATACATGCGCAGTTGCTAGAATTATGTAACGACACCAAAAACAGCGATGATGTGTTCTCATAGAGGCAGCGAAATTAATGATAACTAAGGATGCGCGTAGTTAAGCGAGACAATAAAACAAACTACGCTAATAGGTACTGCCGGGCTACTTGGTTCGTGATACAGCTCGGAATAAGACAGGGACAAGGACAACACGTGCCAAACAGTGGCGCATCCACCGAGTGGCACAACAGGCACGCGTCCCACCCCCCCGCTCCTGCGAGAGAGAAAACAAGGATAGGAAAGGCAGGGAGGTCAACGAGAAGAGCACCCTACACTGCGGGTAGGGGAAAGGGGAATAGAAAGAGGCAAAAAGGGAGAGACTAAGCACTGAGTGCATGCGTTGTGTTAGTATGCGACCTGCCCAACCCTCTTCGCCCTCCGACCTCCCTCCTACCAAATAATTCTGACAAAGCCACCGGCGCCAACTATCGCTTGGCTATGCATGAGCTTGAACAACGTCATCTGCACTTTATTTTCAGGTGGGCGTCGTTGGAAGGACGGGGGCCGGCAAGTCTTCTCTCGTGCTTGCCCTTTTGCGCATTCTTAAAGCTTCTCAAGGACGCATCCTCATCGACGGCGTCGACATTGCCGAAGTTCCTCTGAAAAGGCTGCGCCGGGCCATCACGGTCATTCCGCAGGTGACGCTGGAACCGACGAAGCTGTTGGTTTTGTTCGCAAAGAGCATTACTGGAAGTTTACGATGTTTACGCTATAGCTCACCGCTCATATGGCTTTTTTTTTTTTCTTTCTTTTTTTCTGTGCGCGTTTCCTAACACCCTGTAGAACTGGGTAGAGACGCACGACTATGTCTGGTTAACCACCACGTTATTTCTTTGCATCGATGTCCTATGCTCTATTCTTTCTTTATCTCTACTTTGCTATCACTTTACCTCCCCCTCCACTCTCTCCCCAGCGTAGGACAGCAAACCGGATCTTGCCATCTGGTTAACCTCCCTGCCTTTCTGCTTTCTTACCGTCTCTCCATTGGTACTTTATTCACGGTGGTGCTGCAAACACGCGACAGGACCCGAGCCTGGTCCGAGGCACGATGCGCATGAACTTGGATCCGACAGGCTCACACTCCGATGACCAGCTATGGCAGGCGTTGCGCCACGTCCACCTGGGACCCTTAGTCAAAGGTCACCCAGCCGGACTGGACATGGAGACCGCTGACGGGGGCACGAACCTCAGGTGAGTCATCGCAGTCGGTTCTATTCCTGCTCATGTTTTGTCTCGTCGACTCTTCCAGTGCAGGGAACAAGTGCAGGGCTACAAGTCACTTCACTCACCGGAAATACAATCGGCTGCGTATATCTTAACGCTGGTGCATTTCACGCTGCGAATGCATGCGCAGTTCATCCCGTTCGACCGCCACCGTGCGCGGTAGGTTAAATGCGGACATTGCACAGCAGCCTTCTTTTCAAGCTTGAACCAGATGCGTGACACAGATGAATAAGACGTTGAGGCTTCTTAAGTGACCCCTGATCGACTCTGCACTCGCGGACGAGTGCTCGATTTCCTCCTCGCCTTCGTCTCCACCCCCCCCCCCCCCCCCCCCGCGCGGGCGCTCTCACATTCTCACCCCTTGAAGCAAATATAAATCGCACATATTGTCACGTTGTATGGAAGGTGAAGAATCAAACACTGCAAAAAGTGTGAGTTAAAGGAAAATGGACACCAAATTTAGAGGCTAAATTCAATATAGCTTAAGATTTGCCTGCTTACGAGGAACGCTTTGACAAAGTATGAGTGACAGGAGCCACATAAAATGTAGTTTATTTCGATTTTAAGGTCTAGAAATGAAATGTGACTTCCTTTTACGACGAACCCGTCGCGACAGCCATCATGAAAGCGTCACTGTTGAGAGCAAAATGGTGTGACGTTAAAGGCGCTGGTGGAGGTGCATTTCCTGAGTTGCCGCACTTGCATTTGCTGAAACGCGACCGGGAGACGCAAGTGCGCGTCTTCCATATAGCTGCGGCGCCGGCGAACGTGAGCGTACGTGTGAAATTGACCAAAGGACGAGTGAATTTGCTGTCGTCTACTCTTTGGTGGTTCACGTGACCTCCGTAACATCGGGTACCGTACATTTACGCCATTCAAAGGTAATTCACCCGTGCTGGCTGGAATACTGATACGAGAAACTGTGCGATAGAAATTGCGCGATATTTCATTACCGAGGACACGATCCTGCATATGCCGATCGTTATCGTGGTCCCATTGATGCTGTGGATTATTACCTAAGAGTAAAAAGTCGTCACCTGAGAATTCGGTGCCTACACTTCTTTAAGAGGAAAGCTTTAGCTCGGGCCCAACTCCGATGCGGCTGGTTCAAATGCATGTAATCAGCAGAAATGCTTTTCTGGAATCAGCTCAGCATCACTTTTATTGAAACTTGTTACATTTAAGAGACAAAGAAATATTTAATTCTAGTGGCTTTCAAAACGCAATTTTGATTTGGTGCATTAATGCATAATGGTTTTACAAAAATTGCCGAAAATCGACAAGTTCGAGAAATGTATAATGGTGTTTACAAATCTGTAACTCTGTGCCAAAAATAGGTATCGTAGTTGTGTAAATTGCACCCATTAGTACATCCAAGGCAGCCAAAATTTTTCAAGGTAAAGAAATTGTGACCCTGTTTACAAGAGTTTTGCAAGAGTCCTGCTCACACATTAGTGGTGCGTTGAAGAGCCATGTATAATACATCAATTTCGTCCACTTTAATGGAACTCCTAGATGAAATTTACTGAACTGTGATATCATACTTCATCGCAGAGTTACTGAGTTGCAAACTCGATAGTTCGTGTTCTCAAAATTTGCGATTTCCAACAATTTCTTAATAAAATGCCAACGGCCTAAATAAAGAAAATCTGCTTCCAACATTCACTGAGCTCTACCGTTATATTTTCGGTTCAATAAATCTCCTCGACTTTTGTGAAGCGGTTGACGAGAAAAACTATTTCTGCTTTCTCATGTACTTAGAAAGCAGCCCCTGAGTTAAAGCTTACTCTTTGGGATTCAACTCTTTAACGGGCGAACTTGTGCCCAGAAAAGAGGATCAACAAAAGAGGGTTGTAGCGCCGAAAAAGACAACACATAGCAAGCGAGACGGGACAGGCGCAAACCCTCTTCTGGAAACATGCACCAAATAGCCCCCCAACAAGTGTTACTCAGGATCAACAAACCCCAACACCGCGATCACGGTCAAGCGCAGTGGTCGAATTCGTAGACGTTCACACACACCCGCGAATCAAGTTCGTCCACTATCCATGCACGTCACACCACATTCTTTGAAACTGATGGTAGCGCTAAAAGGGGCGAACACAAGGTGAAAAGACGACACGACGATGAGGTAACGCTAACTAGGGTGTCGTCTTTTCACCTTGTGTTCGTCCCTTTTAGCGCTACCATCAGTTTTAAAGAATGCATCACCAACTAGCCCAGCACCAAGTTTTATTGAAGCACACATAAACACACCAGATTAATGGCTGGTCAATGAGAGTGGTGACGTGGGCTTGTTGTTGATCTCGAAACGAACTGTCGCAAGAAGACAGATCTGGAAAGAGCAGTAAAAAAGTGAGTGCGCGAGAAAGGTAAGGAAAAAGTCCGTAGATTGCAGGACATTTGTAATTTAGCGTCACCCAATGCTTGACAATCCTGCTTTCTTAGGGAAGATGTGAATGTCATTGCTTCACAGACTGCTCTATCATCTGTTCCCTTTTTATGTACTACGATTGTCATTATCTCGTAAGTTGTCTTGCGCTTTTTTCCTCGAAATTTATTTTCTTGCGTTCTGCGTGTACGCACTCACGCTTGTGTCCACCTGGCTTTTTTTCTTGCTTTCATTTTGCCTTTATGTAGTGAGCTTGTGTTACGTTGCATCCCTGCTCCCACTCCTGCCTAAGGCCTCAAAAGTAGGCCGGTAGCATGTGATAAATAAACAAAACAAATAATAAATATAGAGACGGCTTTAACCGCTTAAACGTGGAGGCTGAACATATGTCAACGCACTTAGCGAGTCGTGCATAAGAAAGCCATCCATAGCATCATCATCATCAGCCTGGTTACGCCCACTGCAGGGCAAAGGCCTCTCCCATACTTCTCCAACAACCCCGGTCATGTACTAATTGCGGCCATGCCGTCCCTGCAAACTTCTTAATCTCATCCGCCCACCTAACTTTCTGCCGCCCCCTGCTACGCTTCCCTTCCCTTGGGATCCAGTCCGTAACCCTTAAAGACCATCGGTTATCTTCCCTCCTCATTACATGTCCTGCCCATGCCCATTTCTTTTTCTTGATTTCAACTAAGATGTCATTAACTCGCGTTTGTTCCCTCACCCAATCTGCTCTTTTCTTATCCCTTAACGTTACACCTATCATTCTTCTTTCCATAGCTCGTTGCGTCGTCCTCAATTTGAGTAGAACCCATTTCGTAATCCTCCAGGTTTCTGCCCCGTAGGTGAGTACTGGTAAGACACAGCTATTATACACTTTTCTCTTGAGGGATAATGGCAACCTGCTGTTCATGATCTGAGAATGCCTGCCAAACGCACCCCAGCCCATTCTTATTCTTCTGATTATTTCCGTCTCATGATCCGGATCCGCCGTCACTACCTGCCCTAAGTAGATGTATTCCTTTACGACTTCCAGTGCCTCGCTGCCTATTGTAAATTGCTGTTCTCTTCCGAGACTGTTAAACATTACTTTAGTTTTCTGCAGATTAATTTTTAGACCCACTCTTCTGCTTTGCCTCTCCAGGTCAGTGAGCATGCATTGCAATTGGTCCCCTGAGTTACTAAGCAAGGCAATATCATCAGCGAATCGCAAGTTACTAAGGTATTCTCCATTAATTTTTATCCCCAATTCTTCCCAATCCAGGTCTCTGAATACCTCCTGTAAACACGCTGTGAATAGCATTGGAGAGATCGTATCTCCCTGCCTGACACCTTTCTTTATTGGGATTTTGTTGCTTTCTTTATGGAGGACTACGGTGGCTGTGGAGCCGCTATAGATATTTTTCAGTATTTTTACATACGGCTCGTCTACACCCTGATTCCTTAATGCCTCCATGACTGCTGAGGTTTCGACAGAATCAAACGCTTTCTCATAATCAATGAAAGCTATATATAAGGGTTGGTTATATTCCGCACATTTCTCTATCACCTGATTGATAGTGTGAATATGATCTATTGTTGAGTAGCCTTTACGGAATCCTGCCTGGTCCTTTGCTTGACAGAAATCTAAGGTGTTCCTGATTCTATTTGCGATTACCTTAGTAAATATTTTGTAGGCAACGGACAGTAAGCTGATCGGTCTATAATTTTTCAAGTCTTTGGCGTCCCCTTTTTTATGGATTAGGATTATGTTAGCGTTCTTCCAAGATTCCGGTACGCTCGACGTCATGAGGCATTGCGTATACAGGGTGGCCAGTTTCTCTAGAACAATCTGCCCACCATCCTTCAACAAATCTGCTGTTACCTGATCCTCCCCAGCTGCCTTCCCCCTTTGCATTTCTCCCAAGGCTTTCTTTACTTCTTCCGGCGTTACCTTTGGGACTTCGAATTCCTCTAGACTATTTTCTCTTCCATTATCGTCGTGGGTGCCACTGGTACTGTATAAATCTCTATAGAACTCCTCAGCCACTTGAACTATCTCATCCATATTAGTAATGATATTGCCGGCTTTGTCTCTTAACGCATACATCTGATTCTTGCCAATTCCTAGTTTCTTCTTCACTGCTTTTAGGCTTCCTCCGTTCCTGAGAGCATGTTCAATTCTGTCCATATTATACTTCCTTATGTCAGCTGTCTTACGCTTGTTGATTAACTTCGAAAGTTCTGCCAGTTCTATTCTAGCTGTAGGGTTAGAGGCTTTCATACATTGGCGTTTCTTGATCAGATCTTTCGTCGCCTGCGATAGTTTACTGGTATCCTGCCTAATCGAGTTACCACCGACTTCCATTGCACACTTCTTAATGATGCCCACAAGATTGTCGTTCATTGCTTCAACACTAAGGTCCTCTTCCTGAGTTAAAGCCGAATACCTGTTCTGTAGCTTGATCTGGAATTCCTCTATTTTCCCTCTTACCGCTAACTCATTTATCGGCTTCTTATGTACCAGTTTCTTCCGTTCCCTCCTCAGGTCTAGGCTAATTCGAGTTCTTACCATCCTGTGGTCACTGCAGCGCACCTTGCCGAGCACGTCCACATCTTGTATGATGCCAGGGTTAGCGCAGAGTATGAGGTCTATTTCATTTCTAGTCTCGCCGTTCGGGCTCCTCCACGTCCACTTTCGGCTATCCCGCTTGCGGAAGAAGGTATTCATTATCCTCATATTATTCTGTTCCGCAAACTCGACTAATAACTCCCCCCTGCTATTCCTAGTGCCTATGCCATATTCCCCCACTGCCTTGTCTCCAGCCTGCTTCTTGCCTACCTTGGCATTAAAGTCGCCCATTAGTATAGTGTATTTGGTTTTCTCTCTACCCATCGCCGATTCCACGTCTTCATAGAAGCATTCGACTTCCTGGTCATCATGACTGGATGTAGGGGCGTAGACCTGTACAATCTTCATTTTGTACCTCTTATTAAGTTTAACAACAAGACCTGCCACCCTCTCGTTAATGCTATAGAATTCCTGTATGTTACCAGCTATATTCTTATTAATCAGGAATCCGACTCCTAGTTCTCTTCTTTCCTCTAGGCCGCGGTAGCACAGGACGTGCCCGCTTTTTAGCACTGTATATGCTTCTTTTGGCCTCCTAACTTCACTGAGCCCTATTATATCCCATTTACTGCCCTCTAATTCCTCCAATAGCACTGCTAGACTCGCCTCACTAGATAACGTTCTAGCGTTAAACGTTGCCAGGTTCATATTCCAATGGCGGCCTGTCCGGAGCCAGTGATTCTTAGCACCCTCTGCAGCGTCGCAGGTCTGACCGCCGCCGTGGTCAGTAGCTTCGCAGCTGCTGGGGACTGAGGGCCGGGGTTTGATTGTTGTGTTCATATAGGAGGTTGTGGCCAAGTACTGCACCAGGGTGGCCAATCCTGCTCTGGTGAGGGAGTGCGTTACCGGTTCTGGTCACCGGGATCAGGCCACACTCCAGGCCTGTTTGTGCAATTTTATCAACACGCGGATTTTTTTTTTTGTTTTTTTTTTAATCCGGTGGAAAATCCATAGCGTTGTCTCCTAAAGAGCTACTTTTCCTGCGCATGCGGCGATAAAACGTTACCGAGCTGTTGTGTTCAGTAATGCTGTTTTCTGGCTAAATCTTTCACCTTGGTTTCTTTCTTCTTTCGCGTGAAGCTGACTGCTTCCGTGCGATTCGTATCACGGTTAGCGCCATGTGCGCTGCACTGCCCCGTTTCCAAAATGAAGTCTGTCGTTGCAAACAGCGCTCCGAGTTTGCATTCTACGTGCCTTCCTTCTAGCCCTCGCTCAACTTAATCGCTGGCGCTCGCGTGCTGCATCCGAGCAATGCACAATGATATTTGCAACACGCGGGCGATTCGTTTAGGCGCGTCTTTCTTCGCCATAAGATGCGCGACAAAGTCAAAGAAATGTTGCGGGACTGAAGGCACGTCTTGCGGCGAGCGAATACTTAACGACAGCGATAATTCGGTTAAAAACGAGCCTCTGTAAAAAAAATTGGCAGTGGCTTCGCTCGGCTGTGCCAGGATATACGCAGCGAAAGTTAAGTCATAGCATGGTTAGCCTTGGTTAATCTTGATTGCAGGTCCTAGTCTGCTTGTCAAGCTATGTTGTGGCGTTTAGCCAATCGTTCGGCGCGCTGTTCGTCTGTTTCCTGACCAATTCGTTTCCTCTTCATCTCATTCCGATGTCGATTCCAGGCCTCCTCCTGCTTATCAAAATTTTCGCCGTCCATACTGCCGCCTCAACTGCGGTTGCAGTGCACGCGAGCTCTCCGTTTCAATCCTCCGACATGTTATCAGGCATGCGACGCAGCTGGCGAAGCGGGCGGAGGCGGGCGCAACGACGAGGAACGCGATGTCACGAAGAACGCGGTGTGATGTCATGTGCCTCCTCGGAGCACGGCCACGCGAAATCGCAAGTTCTCGGCCGCTAAAGCTTTCGCTTAAAAAAAAAAAAAGGTAAAACGATTGACGCGTGACAATATTGCCCCTCTCTCGCAGCGTCGGTCAGCGGCAGCTGGTGTGCCTCGCCCGCGCCCTGCTGCGCGACTCGAAGGTGCTGCTGCTGGACGAGGCCACCTCGCAGATGGACGGTGACACGGACCGCCTCATCCAGGCGACGCTCAGGGAGGCATTCGGGAACAGCACGCTGATGGCCATCGCACACCGGATACACACCGTGCTCGACTACGACAGGTATGCGGAGGAGTATGCGGTATCACTTACCGCATTATCACGCTCATGAGCACGCCATGAACTTCTAACCGCATAATACCCAACGTGTCGCGCATGCTACGCCGTTGTTGATACCTCGTAAGTTCTGCGGTATTGCGTGCCAAGAGCGCGATTTCATTATGAGGCACACCGTAGTGGGGGACTCCCGGTTAATTTTGACCACTCAGGTTTTTTTTTTCTTTATGTGCGCTTAAATCTAAATACACGAGCCTTGTTCTGCATATTGCCCCCATCGAAATGCGGCCGCGGCGGCTGGGATCGAACCCGGTACCAGTAGCTCATCAGCGCAACGCCGCAGCCAATAGTTTGTCGCAGCGGGTTCTTGAAAATTCTCAACGAAGACCTGTTAGTGTGTGTGTGTGTGTGTGTGTGTGTGTGTGTGTGTGCGTGCGTGCGTGCGTGCGTGCGTGCGTGCGTGCGTGCGTGCGTGCGTGCGTGCGTGTGTGTGTGTGTGTGTGTGTGTGTGTGTGTGTGTGTGTGTTGAACAGACCAATTAGGAATTACTTATTTACGGTACTAAATAAGATATAACTCTAGCATCTGATTATATATCTATACAAAAGTACTATCCGTGCGTCGCGGGATCGAATCTCGGCCATGGCGGCCGCATTTCGACGGGGGCGAAATGCGAAAACACCCGTGTACTTAAATTTAGGTGCACGTTAAAGAACCCCAGGGTGGTCGAAATTTCCGGAGTTCCCCACTACGGCGTGCCTCATAATCAGAAAGTGGTTCTGGCACGTAAAACCCCACAATTTATTTTTTTACTATCCGTGCCCCGCAACCAAGGCGCACAAGCTGATCAAACTTTCCATTTTACAGGTGAGCACATCGCAGAAACAACGACAGGAGAGAACACACACCACAAGCACCACGAGCGCACCACAACGCTTGCGGTGTGTGTTTTCGCTTTTGCCTGTCGTCGATCTAGAGCTGTTTTTAACTTCAAAAGACGTGACAAACCAATTAGCCCAGCGATTGGCACTAAATTTTCTTGATGTCCAACTGTGCTTGTTCATTACAAGATTAAATTATGGTAACAGCCGTGCGAGGGCTTAGATCTTATGGTCATTTTTTTTCTTTAGATCTGCGTGTACCTATCATCGGTGCTACTCAAAGTTACAGGGGTATACACTTAACCCGAGGGCGGTGTCGAAGGGAGGCGTATATTGGAATTTTGTGTAACTCGAAGCAAACTAGTACAGCGTTTGGCGATGTCACAGTGCCAGTTATAAGGGCGACTGTTTAAATAAATATTTTACACTTTTTTTGTATTTTTGCATTGCTAGCTGCTTTGTTTTCGCTTAACTTTCTCAACGAGATTCCTCTTTCAGTTTACGTACGCTACATTAAATAAGTGGCTTGGAAAAAAAGAAAATGACAGCCTGCTGTTATAAGCCACTGCAGCTTCGGGGAAGCGAAGTGGTGTGTGTGTGTGTGTGTGTGTGTGTGTGTGTGTGTGTGTGTGTGTGCGTGTGTGTGTGTGTGTGTGTGTGTGTGTGTGCGTGTGTGTGCGTGTGTGCGTGTGTGCGTGCGTGCGTGCGTGCGTGCGTGCGTGCGTGCGTGCGTGCGTGCGTGTAAACCGACTTCACTGCACGTCAACAGCCAAAAAACCGCCTGAGGCAAGCTAGGAAATGCAGAGTCGAAAACTTTGAGCAAAAGAAAGAAAGCATCGGTAAACGCGAAATCTTGTGGTTAGTAAATGCAGACGAAGGTAATTGTACATACGTAGGCGACCTCAACACCGCTTTATTCTTTTTTCTTTATATATATATATATATATATATATATATATATAATATAATCGCTAGATTAGTGAGGTGATCTGAAACGGAGTAGTTCTTGATGAGGGCGTTCTCACTTGATTTGACGCGGGCTTGTCCGAACAAAGAAGAAACGGTATACCGTCGCTGCTTTCAGAATACTCGTCATGGAGGACGGAAGAGTGAGGGAGTACGACACGCCGGCCTCTCTGCTCTCCGATCGTAGCAGCTGCTTCTACAGGATGGCCGCGGACGCTGGCGTCGCCGCTGCCAGTCGAAGCGATCATCCATTCGACGTAACATCGTTGTGAAAGGACCTTTCAAAATAAAACGTCAGACGCGGCGACACTGCTGCTGCGACTGCGCCTGATGGATGTTGATAACGGCAGGTCTTTCGATCCCCGAGACCAAACTCGTGTGTCCGATTCAAATCATCTTGTAAATCTTTCCCACCATTCCTATACTTCGTCCTCTTACGAATTAAAAGCGTGTGTTAGTGCTCGTACAACTTCGAAAAGACGCGTGAGTATTCCTTTAATGCTAATATTTATAGTCTGATGTAATACTACAACTCAGTAAATATAAGAGAGTCCGTGAAAAAAAACAGGGGCTGACATTTCGATTTTGACTGTCCGGGACTCTTTGACGTGTCACTCAAGTCGAAGTGTAGCGGAGTTTCTGCATACCGCCGACATCGGAATACGGCCGCCGCAGCCTAAGCCGTATACACTTGCAAAACGACATTGCAAAAACGACGAAGCGAAATGGACGCAGCGCTCAATCGGCAGGGCTACTTTTAAGTGCCATGTATTCCGTCTTTATCCCTAATATTAACTATGTCCGAGCAGACGCCTTCGAAATTTGTGACTCGTGGCATGCTGGCACGAGAATTTCAATACGACGTCGGTCGCCCATCTTTCATCATTGCGTCTTTTCCGGCTTATAAATTAGGGTTCCTCTCGTGGTAAGAATTATGCCTCTTGTTTTTGCTATTCTAAAACGAGTTGTTCTAATAAAGCTCTCTGTAGCCTTCTTTTCATTGTCCCTTTATTCAATGGTGGAAAGAGTCTGAGTTCTAGAATTCTTACGTTTTCGTTTTATTAGTCTCTTTAAGTATATTATTTCTCTAGTTATCTAAGGGCTTCTATTGCTAGTTTTCTTTTTAAAACACGTAACATCAAAAAAAAAAAAAGAAAGTTGCTTTTGCTACGCCGAGGCCTGACGAATTCTTCACGGATATGTTACGAAGCGCTAACCATAAATTAGGCGCAGGATTTGACGCGCAAGGCTTTTTCAGCGTTTATGAAATTTTGAGCACCATAAGACCAACTACGGTGTATAGGACGCTGTAGTCTACAGCAGGTAGGGCTGTTTAACAGAGATTTTTGCGACGTAATCGAATACGAAACGAATAGTGCCATAAGCGGATCGAATCGAATAGTTTTCGAATAGCCTTCTAATAATGAATAGCCGATATCACAGATAATATAAAACGATGTTCCCATCCCAGTATTCTTAAGGTTACCGAGTTTCTGTCCTTACATCGTACGTTATGAAGCGTTGTTCACCAAAAACAAAGATGGATCACGAGCAAGCAAGAAGTTTCTTTGCATGCACAGGGCTGTTCAGAGAGTGCGAATGATCTCTGTACATCCAGTAAAGCACGGTTACTTAAGTGGCGCAGCCTGCGCCACAATGCAAGTTCTCATGTTTTATGTCTATGTTATGCCCGCGGCGGTGAAAATTTACCTTCATCATCATCATCATCCTGGTTACACCCACTGCAGGGCAAAGGCCTCTCCCATACTTCTCCAACTACCCCGGTCATGTACTAATTGTGCCCATGTTGTCCCTGCAAACTTCTTAATCTCATCCGCCCACCTAACTTTCTGCCGCCTCCTGCTACGCTTCCCTTCCCTTGGAATCCAGTCCGTAACCCTTAATGACCATCGGTTGTCTTCCCTCCTCTTTACATGTCCTGCCCATGCCCATTTCCTTTTCTTGATTTAAACTAAGATGTCATTAACTCGCGTTTGTTCCCTCACCCAATCTGCTCTTTTCTTTCCCTTAACGTTACACCGATCATTCTTCTTTCCATAGCTCGTTGCGTCGTCCTCAATTTAAGTAGAACCCTTTTCGTAAGCCTCCAGGTTTCTGCCCCGTACGTGAGTACTGGTAAGACACAGCTGTTATACACTTTTCTCTTGAGGGATAATGGCAACCTGCTGTTCATGATCTCAGAATGCCTGCCAAACGCACCCCAGCCCATTCTTATTCTTCTGATTATTTCAGTCTCATGATCAGGATCCGCGGTCACTACCTGTCCTAAGTAGATGTATTCCTTTACTACTTCCAGTGCCTCGCTACCTATCGTAAACTGCTGTTCTCTTCCGAGACTGTTAAAGATTACTTTAGTTTCCTGCAGATTATTTTTTAGACCCACCCTTCTGCTTTGCCTCTCCAGGTCAGTGAGAATGCATTGCGGTTGGTCCCCTGGGTTACTAAACAAGCCAATATCATCAGCGAACCGCAAGTTACTAAGGTATTCTCCATTTACTCTTATCGCCAATTCTTCCCAATCCAGGTCTCTGAATACCTCCTGTAAACACGCTGTGAATAGCATTGGAGAGATCGTATCTCCTTGCCTGATGCCTTTCTTTATTGGGATTTTGTTGCTTTCTTTATGGAGGACTACGGTGGCTGTGGAGCCGCTATAGATATATTTCAGTATATTTACATAAGGCTCGTCTACACCCTGATTCCGTAATGTCTCCATGACTGCTGAGGTTTCGATTGAATCAAACGCTTTCTCGTAATCAATGAAAGTTATATATAAGGGTTGGTTATATTCCGCACATTTCTCTATCACCTGATTGATAGCGTGAATATGGTCTATTGTTGAGTAGCCTTTACGGAATCCTGCCTGGTCCTTTGGTTGACGGAAGTCTAAGGTGTTCCTGATTCTATTTGCAATTACCTTAGTAAATACTTTGTAGGCAACGGACAGTAAGCTGATCGGTCTATAATTTTTCAAGTCTTTGGCGTCCCCTTTCTTATGGATTAGGATTATGTTAGCGTTCTTCCAAGATTCCGGTACGCTCGAAGTCATGAGGCATTGCGTATACAGGGTGGCCAGTTTCTCTGGAACAATCTGCCCACCATCCTTCAACAAATCTGCTGTTACCTGATCCTCCCCAGCTGCCTTCCCCCTCTGCATAGCTCCCAAGGCTTTCTTTACTTCTTCCGGCGTTACGTGTGGGATTTCAAATTCCTCTAGACTATTCTCTCTCACATTATCGTCGTGGGTGCTACTGGTACTGTATAGATCTCTGTAGAACTCCTCAGCCAATTGAACTATCTCATCCATACTAGTAATGATATTGCCGGCTTTGTCTCTTAACGAATATAGCTTATTCTTGCCTATTCCTAGTTTCTTCTTCACTGCTTTTAGGCTTCCTCCGTTCCTGAGAGCATGTTCAATTCTGTCCATATTATACTTCCTTATGTCAGCTGTCTTACGCTTGTTGATTAACTTCGAAAGTTCTGCCAGTTCTATTCTAGCTGTAGGGTTAGAGGCTTTCATACATTGGCGTTTCTTGATCAGATCTTTGGTCTCCTGCGATAGCTTACTGGCATCCTGTCTAACGGAGTTACCACCGACTTCTATTTCACATTCCTTAATGATGCCCATAAGATTGTCTTTCATATTTTCAACATTAAGGTCCTCTTCCTGAGTTAAGGCCGAATACCTGTTCCGTAGCTTGATCCGGAATTCCTCTATTTTCCCTCTTACCGCTAACACATTGATTGGCTTCTTATGTACCAGTTTCTTTCGTTCCCTCCTCAAGTCTAGGCTAATTCGAGTTCTTACCATCCTATGGTCACTGCAGCGCACCTTGCCGAGCACGTCCACATCTTGTATGATGCCAGGGCTAGCGCAGAGTATGAAGTCTATTTCATTTCTAGTCTCGCCATTCTGGCTCCTCTACGTCCACTTTCGGCTATCCCGCTTGCGGAAGAAGGTATTCATTATCCGCATATTATTCTGTTCAGCAAACTCTACAAATAACTCTCCCCTGCTATTCCTAGAGCCTATGCCATATTCCCCCACTGACTTGTCTCCACCCTGTTTCTTGCCTACCCTGGCATTGAAGTCGCCCATCAGTATAGTGTATTTTGTTTTGACTTTAGCCATCGCCTATTCCACGTCTTCATAGAAGCTTTCGACTTCCTGGTCCTTACGACTGGATGTAGGGGCGTAGACCTGTACGACCTTCAATTTGTACCTCTTATTAAGTTTCACAACAAGACCTGCCACCCTCTCGTTAATGCTATAGAATTCCTGTATGTTACTAGCTATATTCTTAATAATCAGGAATCCGACTCCTAGTTCTCGTCTCTCCGCTAAGCCCCGGTAGCACAGGACGTGCCCGCTTTTCAGCACTGTATATGCTTCTTTCGTCCTCCTGACTTCACTGAGCCCTATTATATACCATTTACTGCCCTCTAATTCCTCCAATAGCACTGCTAGACTCGCCTCACTAGATAATGTTCCAGCGTTAAACGTTGCCAGGTTCAGATTCCAATGGCGGCCTGTCCGTACTTCTCCACAAATTTTATGTTTAGTTGGGCGCGGTTGACGTTTTGAAATATTCGAAACGTATTCGATAAATATCCGCATTTAAGAATAGTGACTATTCGATTCGTTCTTCGAATCCAATAGGACACGATTCTTAAAGGCGGATATTTATCGAATATATTTCGAATATATTGAAATATTTCGAATAACGAATATGCGATTCGTTATTGGAAAGTTTCGAATATTCGTACACCCTTACTAGAGAGCGACACAGCGTCACGCAACAGATGTACGGAGATTGCAAAAAATAATGCGAAAGAAAACAGCTGTTTTAATTCAGGCGACATATGCATGCGGTGTTGCATTTCGCAGGCGTCGGTGTAGGCTGGCCGAGTTATATAAGAAAGAGGGAATCTTTAAAGAGAATACACAGCAATTAAACAATTCATAATGCGTTCCCGTGTTGGTACCCGCTCTTCTTTAGTGGTGGCATTTGAGAGGGTTCTTCTTAGACCTGGTAGATTTTTTTGCATGTTTAGCTGAAAAGGTGAGCGTTTATCAAAAAATAATATTTTGGGTATTTGGAAGTCCCCTTTTTATTGTACAAATCCATATTCCAATAAATCCAACTATTCGATGTAGAATTGAAAAGCGAACGTTCGCATAATTCGATTCGCTAATCGAAAATATATAGTATTAGATTTCTCGAATATTCGGTTTTTTTTACTTATCGGCACCCACGTTAAATGACCCAGCCGCGGTCGATGCCTTGTCACGAGCAACGTTCCCGCGACGAGCGATATCTGTCGGCACGGGGTTCGACCAGATCGACAGGGAACGATGGAAACGATTAATGGTGTACGCGAAAAGCAGTAGCGGGTGTGAAAAGCACGGAAGCATGTGTGGAGATCTTATCGCACGTGGGCGTACACGCTTATCGTATCGGATGTGCGAGTTCAGTGTCCACGCACACAGATTAGCGCCATTCGCACAGAGGCGAACTTTGCACGTGAGCTCGCGGTATTTGCCTGCTGTGCGACCGCGGACCCGAACGCCGCTTCAACGGCCGTCATTAATCAAACCCGTGCACGTGACCCCGGGACTGATCGCTGATGAGCCAGCCGTAGGAACATTAGCGACAAGCTCTGCGTGACGGTTGGCGGCCCATTATGACTTGCCGTGGGCCTCCCGATTTGGGAACTCGCTGACGATAACCGACAGAAACCACATGCCATAAAGATGGAAAAACACCCCTGCTTTCTGGAAGAAAACTGGAAAGCACAACTTTCTATGCAATAGAAGATTACCATTAAGCACAGTACAGCCCACTACTAAAGCGAGAACCACACAGTGTTTAGAACAACTTCGATATTTCTTCAACTTCAGCGGGAAAAAAAGCACTTGATCCTATTGACAGACAGTCTATCGATAAAAAAAAATACCAGAGCGTCGTATACGAACTGAGTCATCAGTGCTCGCATACTAATTTGGTGTTCCCTTTAATAAGACTAGAGCATAATATACATCTCGATTCATAGGTACCCAATTTAATAATAGCTTGCAAGATTATCGTTAAGTAATATGATCAGCTTCCTGAGCATATGTAGCAGTGTGTTTCTTGCACGAAATTTGGAAGCATAAAAGAGTGTTAAATTTTCAGATATATTCGATTCGATATTCGTGTTTTTTTTTTTTTTCTCGCTCTCTCGATTGGATTCGACATTCGATTCTAAATAATCGATATTTACACATCCCTATAGGTGTTATATATAGAGTAGCTACTTGTTTACTGAACGCTGTGAAAGCGAATGGGATGTTTTCCTCTTTCATTTAGAGCCGCAATGTGCGCATACTTAGCTATGATATTTATCTATGATACTTGGCTATGATATATGATAGCGAGCCTGCCAACAAGCAGATCTGTTGCAAAATGTGATATTTGTTGTTGTTTTTCCAAGGAACATCATTTCTCACAGTTCATCACAATAAAGTTTCTCAGCAATGACACACGCCTGTTTGCCTTCTAATGGCAATTTTTAGATAAAGGTACCCATACAATGCTGAATTCCCAGCATGGAACATCAGTGCAATTGGCTGTTACAAACCACAGCTGTTCAAATACCACATCATTCTACGTCTCTCAGACGAGCTCGCCACACGTTGCAACGACACTTTCATACGGCCGTCGCCTTCAAAGGTTAGAGACCTGTTTTAAGACGCACATTTCTCCGATAACGTGTGCACGGAATCTCGAAGGCCGTAAGGACAACTTCATTGTTTTCGTTGTTTCCAAAAGATGGCGCCACCATTCTAGGGTCACGGCGTGGGACGGCGTTTAATTATGCGGAGTACTGAGTTTTTACCCGCTGATTCATCGAGCATGTGAGGGCGTGCTGCCGGCATTGCAGTAGTGTTGCAGCACCTCCGTGAAACGGCTGCGCAGTCTGCCTAGTACAGCCTGTGGGAAGCCGAGCGCTGGACATGTGTGCACCATCTGCCTGCACCTCGTAGTCGTGGATAGGACTGCTACGTACCGTTGGGAATCAAGTTCCAGCTTGGTCTGCAACCGTAGTTTCGTCGTGTATGTGTCGTAAGTGATCGTATCGGTGTTCTTGCTTTTCGTGATCATCCCCGTGCGCGAATTGCTTTTCTCAAGAATTCCTAGTGCTACTCGCGACAACCATTATCGTCAAAACTGTTAGTTCGGCCTCCTTTACGTGGTGGCAGTGCGTTAATGCGCCACATGATTGTAGCTAACGTTGTGCGCAACGAGTGCTTTCCCTGCGACCGTGTAGTCACTTTGCGTTACTTTACACTTTGACACTTGAATTACAGTCACTTTACATTTGTCGGCATTGTCAACAGTCGTGCAGCGCTGTTGGATTATTATTCTAGTCTGACGTTATATTTCCTTATGAAAATTATGTCCTTCACTTGACCAGAAAGCAGAAGGCCTCTGTATCCCAGCGGAAAAAGGGCAGCCAAGCTGTCGCCGAGTGTCAACAACACACGCGCGCAGTTTAAAACGCGTGCGAGTGTTTGAATGCGTCAAAGAACGCTTCCCGAATCTTTGTAGTAACAAGGCGTACAGTCAACCACAAAAGATTATGGACCACGGGTTCTTAGAAAACGTTCAATTCCCGAGCAGCCTGTCTGTTAATGCGAATACTAGGCTGCGTTGCAAGGCTGCGCAGATATTTAGCTTTATCTCAGATCTTGTATTCTGTAAAATTTTGCGGGTGGAGGTACGGCACAATATAACGACAGTTTTAGATTAAGGCACCTTGGCGTATCCCGGAACCAAACGTCTGCTTGCGTTTTGAGATGCTCAAGCGGATTGCGTCAGGCCTCTTGCGTCCCCTGATCTCAAAATCTCCGATGAGCTGGAGCAACCCCGTTAATTTACGGGTATCGCAGCTGAACAGAAATAAATGCAAAAAGAAAAAGGTAAGCTTACTTCAAAACTGCACTTTACAACAGAGGCACACAGATTGGTAAGATTTCTGGATGCGCCATCCAGTCGCATGCTACGCTTTCTTAATGTGATATGGTTACAAACGTACAGCCAGGCGTCTGATTCTATGAACTTCCGTTGTGTGAAAGAAGTGTCTCTCATCCTCATCACCCATCTTGGACTGGCCGGCTGCTGGATTTGTTCGTGCCGGCTTTCAGGGCTCACGTCGGCATAAACGTCACCTTCGCTTATATAGACGGCATAAAGCACTGCAGGCCAATTCTCATTTCAGACTAGCCGATGACATGGAACCTGCGCCCACAGGGGTCGGTGGCATGGAAAGTGCAGTCAAGTCCTTGGATTCAGCGCGGCTGTTGCACAGGGTCGGAAGTTTACTTGGAACGTTGAAATACCGTGGCGTGGACCTACAAGCGCCCTGCAGCGACACCCTCGGCAAAAGCAAGTGCTGGCTAAGGTGGCACCTGCCCGCTGTGAACGAAGTCCTCTGGAAAATCTCCATGCAGGTCGTGGAACATGCACCCGGTGCGTTCACGCTGGGCAGCGTTGAAGCTGCCGATGTGGACACGGTACGTACGGACGCCTCTTTTCAGGACGGCGGCCTCCTTGTGTACTGGCTGCTCAAGCATCACAGCTGCATCAAGCGCCTTGTCCTGGGCATCACGGCTGTTCCGCTGTGGCACTTTCCTTCGCTGCTCGCCAGCGCAATCCATGCCAGCCGAGGCATCGTAGAGGTCGCAGGACACCCTAACGACATGACGGAGTCCTGGCGGGAAATCCGTCAGTGCAGGGTTCTGGCGTGCGCCCTGGGAAAACTGTCGCCTGCGTTGAATTGCTTAGATTTGACGTCGCTGAAACTGGACCACGTCGCAGCAGAGTGCATCGCCGATGACATTGCCAGGAGCAACCTGCAGCGCCTGCACCTTTGCAGCGAAATGTCAGCGAGTGTCACACGGAAACTGTTGTCTGCCGTCAGCTCCTGCCAAAGCCTGACCTCTCTCGAGCTCACCGGTTTCACGCAGTTCTCTCGGTCCAGTGCAGTCGCGCTAGCAGCCGCCTTGAAGCGCAACAGAACGCTACGGAGACTGTTTCTGAAGTTCGTGGAGGATGACGTGGTCGGTATCATCCTTGCCTCTCTGAAGAACAACGAAGCGCTACACGAGCTGTCGCTCGACTATTCAATAGACTTTACGCGTTCTACAATGTGGGACGGTCTTCAAGCACTTCGGGAGAACAGGGTGCTCAAGTGCCTCAAACTTACTGATGCCTACCTTTCTAACAGCTGTGCAATGGTCATAGCTGAAGTCCTGCGGCACAACAATGCGCTCGAAGAGATTTCGCTTTCTACGAACCAGATCAGCGACCTCGGGGCGCGAGCACTGGCGAAGACACTGAAGCAGAGTTCTAGCATAAGGCGACTCGACATCTCAAGTTGCCGATTGACCGCCGGTGTCGTGCCGAAGTTTATAGAAGCGATTTCGCGGAACGGCACGATCGAATGCGTAGAACTCGGCAACGTCGACATCCCCGAAGGGTGGGCCCCGACATCGCCTCTTACAGCTGATGTGTTCGCTCGCTTGCACGTTTCGTGGAACGGCCGCGGGCTTGAGGAATGGGCTGCGTGTCTACCCTGTGAAGGGCACCGCTTTCCCCGACCGTCCATTGGCTGGAACAACGCTGCGAACTACTCGAGCATTGTGCAGTGGTTTTCCGCAGCGCGCGCCAGTAGTGCGTCTCTCGTGGAACTGGTCATCGAGTGTCCGCGCGCAGTGGGCGCAGACTGCACCGAAGCGGTCGTCTCTTTTCTAGAGACCACACATTCCCTCAAAAAGCTGATTGTGCGTCCGTCCCATTGTAACTACGTGTTCTCAGCTGCGGTTATTAACGGTCTCGCCCGTAATAAGACCGTCTGCGAGGCCGAGTTCCACCAGGAGCTCCGCGCCCACTTGGATGTTAAGGCTATTGAGGCCCTCCTGCTCGCCAACCGAACTCTACACCGTCTAAAGTTCAGGGATGACTCTCTCCCCAGCAAGGCGCCTACTTTGTTCGCACGTGCGCTGGAGGACAACTTCGTGTTCCTCACTCTGGAATTTGAGCGCCACTACGTGAGAAACGACATGTACCCAATAGTGAGCGCCCTGAACAGGAACAGATCACTTCTGAACAGAGCAGTCGAATGTGTCCTGGGCGCTGCTAGGGATGAGCTGTCGGCACGAGCCCTTCGCCTTCTTTCGGCCACCGAATCGCTTCTCGATGCAGTTACTGACGTTTCGGGCAAGACGCGCGAGGAGTGCCGGTGTTTGGTGCTAGAAGCAGTGCGCCGCCTCAATAGTCAAGCCTCTGAAGATGTTGTTACGAGTCGCTTACACAAAGTAGACGAAGACTGCGATCGGCCCACGGCTCCAGTTTGTGTAAACAGTCATTGTGTATAAACATTCCGCTAGATTTTACCCACTTGTCGCCTCGCAGTAGATTGGTGGATTAGTAATGTCACTATAGAACAAATGGATGCGTGGCGCCCCAACGATTATGTATATAGAAGTTAGCCTTGCCAACCACAGATCACAAATTTTTGGTTGGCTAGTGGTGAGCTAGGAATCGCGATATCGCAGGACAGTGCGGGTTCATGTGGAGACTGGCTGTAACTTCGCGGGACACGACGCACGCTGTGCTCTTTGCCGACGAAGCTGAACTGTGAAGGTGAAGATCTGTCTTAATGTGTTCTTTCCCTTCTCGCCACGATCGCCTCAGACCATCTTCTGAGATTAAAGACATTCTTTCAATGTGCCATCAAGCTTCAACACCTTGGAAAAAAGTTACGTTTAAGGTAACCAAAAACCCTACGGCTGTCATGTGTGTTTTCGTGTCTAGTCCACAACCGAACTGCAGTTTCTATTTATTCGTAAAGAAATAACCACGCGACCCCTGTCAGGGCACTGAGTAAGTGACGAATAAAGAAAAGAAAAAAGAAATCCGTTATACGCCGAGTGATGCTTTCGACTTTTGCAGCTGGGTGTGTTATCGAGTTTTGCAGGCAAATTGGTGCTGGTTAATATTATTTTTGTACACTTTTATTTGTTTCGTTAGCCGTACACCGGAATCACTTGGGCGATATTAGAGAGCTTTAGCTTGTCCGGTATTCCGGTAAAACGCAGGCGGACGGGCTGGAGGCGCAAACGTGAGCCTTTGGGTTGTGGCTTGACAAACTTTCAACTCTCATTAGCAACTGCTTCTGTGGGTTGGGCTAACGGTCCTACGGCCCTTTTTCTTTTCCTCCTTCACCTATAGCAATCGAGACGAGGTGCTTGTTCCTCAGTCTAGGCTGTAAACACTAAACCTGATAGATCAGTAAGACTCCGTAAGATGCAACGCTAGTCTGGGCAGTAACCACTTAGTGGTTGAACAGTGAGACTCGGTTGGTCGTATGTGGTGGCAGTTGTCCTAGGCTCTAACTTAAGAAAATGTAGAAGAATTAGGCGCTGTTTATTTGTGTGTTTTGCATCGGTGTTCTTTTGCTAACTCTGCATTTGACTGTGTAAATATTTTCGTTGCAATATATGTTCAAGTTTTGTTACCTCCAACCTGCCTCCTGCTTCATCAACGCCGATAATCACCTTCAAGAGACTTTGATGGACTTCAAAGAGAAAAGAACAAACTTAACTCCCAGTAACCTTACTTCACAGGTGAATTAAAACATCCGTAGTAGGGCGTCATATATGTGTAACATCTCATGAAAAGACCGGCAGGAGCTACATCGATTATCTCGCGCTATAAGAACAGCGCGAACCAGAGAACGCCCACAGAAAATATCTGCAGTTGTCCGCCGAGACGCATGTGCGATAACGAAACCACGAGCACCCACAGTGCACTCCATTTATCACTCGTCAGGTGAATTGCCAGATACAAAAGCAACCTTTCTAGCTGACATAGCTGCGACAGTAATTACTGAGCACTCCTTTTTTGGTCCGCTCTTTTAATGCGTAATACAAGGCGCGTATGGCAGCTTTCGATCCGCGGTGTTTTGGAAGAAGTAACAAACATTGATTTTATATTTGGTAGAAATATTGGGCACGCGTTATGTCTAATGTGTGTGGAAAGTTTGATGCGTGTAGATAAATACGGCGTTTACGAGCGTCATATGCATGTTTTTTCTGGTTTCGTTAAAGTACGATCGAAAATGACTCCAAGTTCAGATTTTGCACGACGTGTTTTCATGTCACGAGTCTTATGCTGGAAAGTTTCGGTGTGGTTTAATTACCAATTCCTAATGCAACTGCTATAAAGCTCACACAAGCCATGCATGTACGTTTCTTCCTTCCTTCTTTTGTTCTTCATATACGCGTTTGTTACAGAAACGCAAACGGAGTGTCATCAGCGACGTTGACATGGTGTGCGGATTATGTGAAATAAATTGATATTTCACGTGAAGTTTTGCCTCTCTTCTCTTTCATATCCTTGCACCATTTCACGCAGCTTTATCAATCAATGCACCAATCAGCCGAATAGTGTGCTTCTATTAAACTGCACAGTGGTTACCTTTCTGCGTGCATTCTCATGCATGCTGCTTAATTACTCCATTGAATAAACATCACAGCATGCCATGCATCCATGTCTACTCGCATTTATGCGGTGCAGTAAGCACAGTGTACAAACTTTGGTCGTCCCAGATGTGATCAACGCAGATCACCACCTATGGAACTCCACTTTAATGTCACGGTGCTTCACGGTACACAGTCATCACTTCTTTCGTCTTCTTTCTATTCCCCCTTTCCCTCACCCCTAGTGTAGGGTAGCAAACCGGACGCTTGTCTGGTTGACCTCCCTGCCTTTCCTCTCTTCGCTATCTCTCTCTCTCGCTCACTCTGTGTCTGTCTGCCTGTCATGTAAAAGACGCATGTCAACGGGAATATTTACTGCACGGTCGACTAGGATTTTTGAAGCGCGATCATGCACGGTAAAGGGGGTGTGTCGGCAATTGTACCTGAGACACATCGTGAACTCCCGTTCTGCCTATCTCCGCATGCAATAAAACCGTAGTACTGTCATTTACGAAGCATACTTTTACTGCGCGTTAGTGAGGAGTGAAAGCAGCGCGCATAGTCCAGGCGTAGGGCTGTGAAGGCCCCGCATAGAATAAAGAACCGACTGGGCCCCGCTCCGCGCATCTTGCGACGACGCCCAATCGACCGCAGGCATAGCCTCCGAGACTGTGCGCGCCGTTGCGATTGGTTGTGATGTCGGAGGCCTCCCTCTGTTGGATGGGAAGGGAGCTGTGAAGATGGACTGGTTCGGGTAACGTTGGTAAGTACTCTTATTGCAGGGTTGAAAGCGCCCGAGTGCACATAATGGCGCATGCCAATCGCGCGTGCAATTATTACACTCCGGTTCGAATTCTGGTCTCGGAGGCAGCATGTCTTGCAATAGTGTCCCTCTGTACGCTGTGCGGAGCAAATAAAGCGACACTATCGTCCATAGGTTAAGGGCCACGCTGTGTTTATAGTTCCTGGATACGTCCTAGGTCACTCGATCGTGGATACAAAAAAAGAAAACGCACAATCGCCAAACCAACGTAGCCCTCATGGCATAGAGCTCCGTGATCTCCACAAGCCAACCCTCTGAGATTGTGCATGCTATTCTCGGAGGTGACAGCGTTGTTGTTCTTAAATCATACGCTTGACGGCGCCACTCATCCGCGGTAGAGGCCTAAATCAACAACAACAGTTCTCTAGAGGGTGTTGCCTGAATTCGCTATGACGTAGCAATGACATGCGCGTCTCACGTGGCCTCGTTATGCGCAGAACAGGTTCACAACCGCGTCAAACGTGCAAGCGTATTGCGATACACTTGCCGCGCCTCAGTGTAACGGCTGGCGCGGCGTGCTAAGCACAGCTTCTGCAATCCCAAGCGGTCAAAATGTGTGCATCTGCCTGTTTTTCGTTGTGGCTACTACGGCGTCCTGTTGAGTATCACGTTTGAGCTTGAGCCGCAGCCGTTGTGTCGTGTGTTTCGTAGGTTGTCAGTCGCCTATTTGCGGGCTCGCTTTTCATGGTCATTGTCACGCCACGCACTAACTGCTTCTAATGCTGATTATGATGCTGCTTAACATGCGTCTTTGTTAATTTATAAGTTTCTAGTCCGGTACCGGTAGAATGCAATTATTGCACACTTTCAAAAATAGAGGTCAGTTGCCTGTCATGATTTCGTAATGCCCGCTGTATGCGCCCCAAACCATTTTTATTGCAATTTCCTTCTGATAATCAGGTTCCGAAATCGCTCGCACCTAAATTTCGCTTCGACATGCCATTCGGCGATGGGTATTCATTGGTGCTATTTATTGATGTTGTAACGTTGTGTACTCTTGGAAATAATTCTGAATAAGATCGATAGTGCTATTCTCTGATGTAATATTGGGACCGCCTGCAGCAAGGCTGTAACCAGGGGGAGAATTCGGGGTTTCTGACACCTCCCGAAACTATTACTGTTGCCATATACTGCGTAGCACAGCTTACTATGTATCACTATACCTGATATTGATGTATAGACATACGTCAAGATGTAAAATATTTTATACTTCTATATGTCACCAATGTGCTTTTCACGAAGCAAATGTGCTAATATTTCAAAATAGCCGCCGATGTCCCAGCGAAACTCCTCCCAAAATAATTGTTTGGTACAGCCCTGAACTGCAGTGATTATTCCAATTATTCGAAAAGAACTATTCGAAAATTATTCGATATTCTATATGGTTCGGTTCACTTTTGACACTGTTCAATTTACATTCGCTTCGGTCTCTAAAATACTGCTTGCAGAACCGTAGTGAGAAGTAATCCAGCCTTCTCCAAAACTTGATGTTGCAACAAAAGCAACGGATTCGTAAATTCTTCTACAGTGTTCGACATCTTCTTCTAGCAGCGTGAAACGCTCGAGCTATAACCATGGTAACGAACGTACAGCAGGGCGCCTCATTCGATGAAATGCATCCGTCTGAGAGAAGTGTCCTTAATCCTTAGACTGGCCGGCTGCTGGATTTCTTGGTGCCGGCTTTCAGGGCTCACGTTGGCATAAACGTCTCTTTCTCTTATAATGACGACATAAAGCACTGAGGGCCAATTCTCATTAATTGCAGACTAGCCGATGGCATGGAACCTGCACCCACAGGGGTCAGTGGCTTGGAAGGTGCAGTCAAGTCCCTGGATTCTACGCGACTGTTGCACATGTACGACAGTTTACTTCAAAAGCTTAAATCCCGTGGCGTGGACCTACAAGCGCCCTGCAGCGAAACCCTCGGCAAAAGCAAGTGCTGGCTAAGGTGGCACCTGCCCGCTTTGAATGACGTTCTCTGGAAAGTCTTTATGCAGGTCATGGAACATGCACCCGGTGTGTTCACGCTGAGCAGCGTTCCAGGCGCCGATGTAGACACGGTACGTACAGATGCCTCTTTGCTGGAGGGCGCTCTACTCGTGTACAGGCTGCTCGAGATTCACGGGTGCATCAAGCGCCTTGTCCTGAGCTTAACGGCTGTTCTGCTGTGGCACTTTCCTGCACTACTCGGCCGCGCGCTGGAAGCCAGTCGAGGTCTTGTTGAGGCTGCGGGATACCCTGTTGACAAAAACGAGCCATGGCGGGACACATGTCAGTGCAGAGTTTTGGCCCGTGCATTGGGTAAGCTGTCCCCTGGGTTGAGCTGCTTAGATGTTACGTCGCTGAAACTTGACCACGTCTCAGCAGAGTACATCGCCGACGGGATTACGAAGAGCAACCTGCGGCGCCTGCACCTGTGCAGCGAAATGTCAGCGAGTGTCACACGGAAGCTGTTGTCTGCAGTCAGCTCCTGCCAAAGCCTGACGTCCCTCGAGTTCAGGGGTTTCGGAGAGTTCTCGCGGTCCAGTGCAGTTGAGCTCGCAGCCGCCTTGAAGCGCAACAAAACGCTACGGAGACTGCTTGTGAAATTCATGGAAGCAGACGTCGTCGGCATTATCCTTGCATCTATGAAGCACAACAAAACGCTCCAGGAGCTGTCGCTCGACTATCCGGATGGCATTTCGCATTCTACATTGTGGGACGGCCTTCAAGCGCTGCGTGCGAACAGGGTGCTCAAACGCTTCGAACTTACCCACGCCTACTTTCCAAGCAGCTGTGCGATGGTCATAGCTGAAGTTATGAGGGACAACAATGCGCTCGAAGAGCTTTCGCTTTCTTCAAACCGGTTCGGCGACCTTGGAGCGCTAGCATTAGCTAGGACCCTTGAGGAAAGTTCCTCTTTAAGACTTCTCGACATCTCCAGGTGCCGATTAACAGTTGGTGTCGTGTCAAGATTTGTAGAAGCGGTTTCTCGAAACTGCGCGGTTGAGTGCGTGCGCCTCGGCCACGTCGATATTCCTGAAGAGTGGACACCAACCTTGCCTCTTACAGTGGATGTGTTCGCTCGATTGCACGTTTCGTGGAACACCCGAGCACTTGAGCAATGGGCCGCGTGTTTGCAGCACGAAGGCCGCCGCTTCACTCGACAGTGCCTTGGCTGGACCAAAGGTGCTCACTGCTCGGGCATCGTGCAGTGGCTTTCGGCACCGTGCGTGAGTCATGCGTCTCTCGTGGAACTGGTCATCGAGTGTCCGCGCGCAGTGGGTGCAGACTGCACCGAAGCCGTCGTCTCTTTACTGGAGACCACACATACCCTCAAAAAACTCGTCGTGCGTCCGTTCCAGTGTGAATACGTCTTTTCAACTGCGATTATTAACGGCCTCGCCCGTAACAATACCGTGTGCGAGGCCGAGTTCCACCAGACGCTCCGCGCACATCTGGACGTCAAGGCTGTCGAGGTGCTGCTGCTTGCCAACAGAACCTTACACCGACTCAAGTTCAGGGACGAGTCACTCCCCAGCAAGGCACCTATTCTGCTGGCGCGTGCTTTGGAGGAAAACTTCGTGTTCCTGATGCTGGAATTTGATGACCACTACACGCGAAATGACATGTACCCAATAGTGAGCGCCCTGAACAGGAACCGATCACTGCTAAACAGAGCAGTCGAATGTGTCTTGGACGCTGCCAGGGATGAGCAGTCGGCGCGCGCCCTTCGTCTTCTTCATGCCACCGAATCGCTTCTTGATGCAGTCACTGACATTTCGGGCAAGTCTCGCGATGAGTGCCGGTGTTTAGTACTAGAAGCTGTGCGCAGCATCGAGTGTCAACCCTGAGGATATAATGTCACTATAGGGCATATGAACGCGTGTTAGCGCCTCAAAGGTGTTGTATACAAAAACTAGCGTAGCCAACTCAATCACTGCGATAATTAGTGGTGGGCTAGTGATCATGATATCCCCGGACAGTGCGCGTTCATATAGCGATTGGCTGTAATAGCGCAGGTGACTTTGCAGTATTCTAGTCGAGCTGTGGAAGTTTGTCATCAAAGCTAACCTGTGAAAGTGAATACTAGGCATTGTGTGTTATTTTCCTAATTGCCACAATTGTTTCAGGCCATCGGCGATAATCGCGTATCTCAGAGCTCTCAATAAAGTTTTTCCATCCATCCATCCTGTGCGACTAAATATCAGTTTATTCATTGTAACATCAAGCTTCAAACTGTCGAGAAAAATTTGCGTCAAAGGTGGGTTCTAACCAGAAGCTGACGACTGTGGTGGTGGTTTTTGCTACATTATTTATTTATTTGCAAATAAATACTTCACTGTCCCTTCTCAGGGCGTTCAGTAAAGGAGACATCGGAAGCAAACAAAACGAAACGCGTATTAAAGCAAGTGTCGCATAAAGAACACGAGATATGTGACATTTAGACACTACTGACAAAACTAGCAACTAAGTCATAAACATAAAACAATAAAGATTGAAAAAGAAGCATCATAACGTCACTAGTGCTTAATAAAGTGGTTTCAATTGGTCGCGTTAAAGGCAACATCTGAAAATATACACTCCTTTCTTTCATTATACATACGGAGTGTACAGACTTGAGCATGTTCGCAGTGCATGTTAAAATAAGAACCATTCTGACATTCAGTTAGCAGTGTGTGCGTATTTTTTTCGTTTGTCCTTGTCTCTCGCGCTGTTCTTATGTTAACATTATTACATTATATCTGAAAAGTATACCACAGGGCGGCGGGTCAAGCAAGGAGCACGACTCTTCGTCTTCTGCCATCGAGTAACCGCTGCCTTCCATGCGCCCCCCTCCCCCACAACCTCTTTCTTTATTTCGTCCCAGATGAGCCCGAGACCACACTAATTAGGCCGAAAGCAAGTCGTATACATACCGTGTGGCCCAGCTAACATTAGCCAAGCTGTTCAATAAAAAAAACACACACACCGTGCGAGATACAACGATAAAACCTACGGTACCCAGTTGTCAGAGGTCTGACGACCTAACTCAGTAAGTCATAAGGTTAAATCTTGCACGAAGTTTCTTTAATTTTCTTTTCTCTCTCTTTCTTGCGAGAAGGTGAACTTCGGTCCCAGTACATGGCCACAGCGGTTGCTGTCTATGTTGCCATAAAGGGTTCGCAGACTAGACGACCGGAGCCTGTAGGCGAGGAGGAAAAGCCTTCAGAAAAGAGCGAGGAGAAGTCAAACGGGGAAGCCGTACAAAAAGAGCAGAAAATTCGAATCTTTTAGACCCATCCGCTGCTCTAAGTGCCACAAACTAGGTCATATCGCTGTGAACTGTGGAAAGCCTAGCGTAGTTTTTTCCCACGTGGATGAAAAAGACGAGAATATGGAACTTTTAAGCCCATATCTTCACAACCTGCAAGTTAATGGGAAACCATGCCGGGTGCTAAGAGACACTGCCGCCACTATGGGCACTGTTCATCCGTCTTACGTGACGGTAGATGACTTCACGGGAGAAGTAGCATGGATCAAAAAGGATTTTAGATCAGTTAGTCGTGCCTACTAAGTACAGGGAGGACTTCTTGAGTCTCTATCATGGAAATGGGTGGTCTGGCCACCTAGGCATAAACAAATCAAAGGAAATATTGCTTATGGAATACTACTGACCTGGCTGTTTCAAAGACTTAGAAAATTTTGTAAGATCACGCGACGTCTGCCAGCGCTCGGGTAAACCAAGAGAAACATGGAAAGCTGCTCTAAAAGTAGTGCCCTTAATATCAGTCAGAACCTTTCAGACGACTTGTGATAGACCCGGTAGGGCCTCTACCAAAGACAAAGTCGGGTTAGAGGTACTTGTTTACCATGCTGTGTCCGGCTACAAAGTTTCCGGAAGCAATCCCTCTGAAAGAACGACAGAAAGCTGAGCTAGTTGGCAAGGATTCATTATGTAGCAAAGAGGTGAGGCGCGCATACGGGACACAAGAGTAGAGAAGTGGACAACACGAACGCCTCTGAAAGGGCTCAGCTCCACCGAAGTAGTAGACGCGCTTTTGTCAGTATTCGCTCGAGTTGCGTTTCCAGCCGAAATTCAGGCGAATCAAGAGTCAGTATTCACCAACTCACTGACTTCTACATTCTTACAAAAGTGCGGGGTAAAGTTGATACACAGTTCCGTCTATCACCCTCAGTCAAATAGTGTAGAGAGGTGGCATTGAGTGCTTAAGCGAGTTTTGCGGGCGCTCTGTTACGAGCACAAGGAGTACTGGGAGAATTGTCTTCCGGCCACTTTGTTTGCTTTGCGAACGGTTCCTAATGAGGCTACAGGGTTCTCGCCAGCAGAACTAGTGTATGGGAGGACACCCTGTTCTCCACTGAGAATGTTATGAGAGATGTGAGAGGAAAGAGGAGAGAGTGCAACAGTGGTAGAATATGTGCTAAATCTGCTGGAACGGCTAAGTGCAACCCAAGAACTAGTAAAAAAGAACATGGGAGTAGCTTAACAGAACGCCAAGTTTTATTACGACAAGAATGCGAGGCTTCGTACGTTTAACGCAGGAGATCAGGTAATTATCATCAAACCTTCAAGAAAGAACAAGCTTGAAGTTCACTGGGACAGACCCGTTAAAGTGTTGCACAAACGTTCAGATACTAACTATGCTCTGAAAATGCCCGGTCGCAGGAAGGGGGTGAGGATATACCACTGCAATTTGATGAAGCCGTGAGTAGAGAGGAGCGGAGTCGTTAACTTTACCTTCAAGGAGCAGGATGACACTAGTACCGAGTTTAATGAGTATAAGGCAACCTCCAACTCTGAAATCAGCCTGGAAGAAGTGTTAAAACATTCGGTAAGCTCGCCCGCTCTTAGACCCGACCAGCTAGATGAGCTAAAAGGGATGTTAGGGGAATATCTCGACAGATTCAGCGATCGGCCAGGTATGACCTAACTAATAACGCACGAAATAGAGCTGATGTCAACCGAACCCGTAATATCAAAGCCTTACAAGGTGTCTCCACGACAGAGAGAAATTGTGGAGGCAGAGATACAGCGCATGCTAGAGTTGGGGGTTATTGAGCTTGGTGAGAGTGACTACACGTCACCGCTAATACTTGTAGAAATCCCCAATAAAGACCCTCGTCCTTGTGTTGACTACAGGAAGTTAAATGCCATCACTATAGGGATCAATTGTACCCGATACCCAACATTGAGGAACGAATTGAAAAAGTTAGCGTTGCAAAATACATTTCAACTGTAGATCTCGTGCGGGGATACTGGCAAGTTTCCCTTTCAGAAAGTGCCAGCCGCTATGCCGCATTTATCTCACCTGTAGGCACTATTCGCCCTGTCACCCTCAGCTTCGGGCTGAAGAACGCGCCGTTTAGCTTCTCTAAGTTAATGGATGTTGATATCTTGATGATATTTTGATGGTGTAGCAATTTTTTCGGACAGCTGGGAATAGCACGTATCGCACCTCAAACAGCTGTTCTCACTGTTGAGGGAAGCCGGCTTACGATGAAAGCGGGAAAGTGTATGTTTGGCTGCTCGCAAGTTACTTATCTGGGCTATGTTGTCGGTCAGGGCACGAGACGGCCGGCCGAGCTGAAACCAGCTACGATTGGAGAATTTTCACAGCCGCGCCCGAAAACAGACATTCGTTCATTTTTGGGACTTGCGGGGTACTATCAATGGTATATTCCGAATTACTCGCAAATAGCAAGTCCTTTAACGGACGCCCTCCGAAAGGGAGCACCTTGTAACGTGCACTGGGATAAGGACAAAGAGAACGCTTTCCAAGGTTTGAAAACGCTTTGGCGACGTTATAGATCACTTTGCGTACTTTGGCGACGTTGCAGCTCGCTTTGAAGATACGGCGCCCGCGCGGCCGCGCCGTAATTGGCAGCCGCCGGAGAAGAACGCCCCGCCCCCTCCCATGCGTGCCTTGTGCCCTACCGTAGAGGGCGCGCTTCCGGCCCTTCCTCGCTCGCACACGCGAGGTTGAGCCGCGTGAGCATTTTCAGCCTCGCACAATTTCACTTTCACATACAGCTTACGTATCATTAAACCTTCCTCTCGACTCTACAGCATATATACGGTGCGCGGTGACTATTCTATCGCCCTTGGACTTCATGCGGAACCTCACGGCGACGGCGACGCCGACGACAGAAGTACGTCAGGAGTGTTCATATAATTGCTACCACAATAAAAAGCGCTTTTTCAAGAAAGCTAAGAATGATTATAAATATAACCACGTCCTCTCTATGATATTTGCATTTATTGAACGACAAGCAAGTAACAGTAGCACGGTTGATTCGTGGCGATGTTAATATGAAACTGTGTTCTTGCCATGACGTCCCAGATCGGGAGCGGAACGCGAATCTCGGAATCCGTGCTGCAGGGGTTACGAGCGTTGTGCTCATTTTAATGTAGGCATATCGTGGCCCGGTCTCGGCTTGGCCAAAGATTTGATGACTTAACAGACGTACGTAGCCTTTGTAACGCCCTCTTGCGTGCATCTGAAACGGAGAACGCGCATCGAGAGATGACCGCCTCCTTTTTGTCCTTTTTCTTCTTGCAGCCATGCAAAGACAAAATCGTTCCCTTCACTATATATATGATCTGTATCCATTCAGATGGACATTGCAGTCTACAGAGACTGTATGGTCAGGAGTCAGTTCAACGCTAAGGTGGCTAGAACCATACCCACCCTAACCATTCTAGTTCTAGCCGTCATACAATGCGAAAAAAGAAGTGACTCTTTTGTGCTAAATGTGTACTTCCGTTAATTTTCATAACGAACTCGTAAATTTCACTAATCAGTGGCAAATAATATGAAGCTAACTTTTGGATGCTGTAACATTACATAAAGTTATTATAAAATAAAAAGTTTTCGGGCACAAAAACCAGGCTATGAGAGTGGCAATCCTCAGTGTGTAATAATTAGATTTGCGATGTAGTAGCTATTTCCTGTATTTGACGCACGGTTTCAAAGAGACGTAGACACCTCCTTGAATTTCCCTTGGCGTTTATCATTTCCTCCTTGTTATAGCTAGAGAACGTGTGTTCAGAGGGGGGAAGAGAAGCGTTTGTTGAGTTGCTCATGTTGAAGAGGAGGAAGACAAAATCACAACACAAAGAAGAGAGTACACGGCGACACAAACGCTGCACTCGCAACCACCGTTTATTTCAAAAGCCGGTCTTAAACAGGCATCCACCGCAATACCCTGTGACCGAAAAATGCAGTTCATATGAAAGAGGGAAAAAATTTTGGACGACGCTTAAGCTTCACCTTTAAGAGTGGAACGCAGTACAGCATTCAAAAATGCCTGACTGCTTCTCGCGCCTCCCGGCAACTGCAGCTTGTGTAACCGCACTGTTTACCCGGAAATGCTGGCGGCGAACGCTATGCATAGTGATAGAATGATGTGGCAACATAACGTGCATATACCTAATGTCCTATAGCAAGCTGTGCCGAAAGTTTGTTGAATGTTATCGATGGTTCTATATGTGTTGTCTATGTTGTCGCTAAGCCTCGTGTAACCGAATTCTGGGGACGTATTCTGCTACGATCCCTTTCGGCGACAGTATCATCGTCAAGTGCGTGCTGATAGGATGGTTGAGCAAAATCGCATGAGCTGACTGGCTGGTTGTGCACTATGTCACGCGAAGGCGATAGTATACCGCCGAAGCGATCGTCACAGAATGCGTCGTCCCCTGTGCGCGACGGGAATACTGGTGTACATTCTAGAACTTATGAGAGCGCACGCGATCACGCCAGAAGGTTCGTTGAGCTATGTATGAGTGACCGACGCGTCTGAACCGCAGATCATATTTTCGACGGTCGCAGACTTCGCTCGCCGCTATATATCGTTGTGCTCTAGTGTTACTTGTTTCGCTGAGCAGAAGTTCGCCCAACAGAGAGTTAAATTTGAAACGCTGTTTTGGCACTGCGTCGTTCTTCACCGTCACTAGAACGCGACAATATGAAGTGCATTTGTCTTTCACGCACAAAAAACAAGTCCACAAGAAAAGGAAGACCAAACAGGACGAGCGCGGGATATATCCGCAGGGTATATATCACTGCGCACCCGCGATGTCAGTACCGTACAGTCTACTACCCTGCCACGGCTTACGTGCGCGTGTCGCTCTTTCAGACACCCAACACTCCCGTATCGGCCGATAACCACATCGTCGCGCTTTGTCAATTGCGTGCGCAGGTGGAACAGCTGAGGAATGTGGCCAAACTTCGGCCCAACATGACCTGGCTTCTCTACGACACTCACCTGGGAGACATGACCGGGAACTGCTCGAAAACGGGCCACGAGGTGTTGCGCGCTGCCAGGGCGGCGTTGCTGGCCAACTGATGTCGAGCGTGCGCCATCGCAGCCAGTCCGCAAGCTGCAACGGGGGAAGGGCGGCAGGGAAAGAGGGAGAAAGCGTCATCGGTCGCTTCGCAGACGTCAAAGCGTGGACGGATAAGCGATTGGCTGGACGGCTGGCGAATTCGTGCCCCTTACGGCGGCTTGTGCCAAGACTTCCTAGATGCTATGGTGTTTCCAGCTGTACCGTGACGAACCAGCCAACCACGACTTGGGAGTCCTGCACTCGCTTCTATACCGTGGCTCGAAGTGCTGCCTAACTGTTACCAATTATTTATCTGATTTTATTCCTCCTTGCGTTTTCCTTTCATGATTAGTGCAGAAATAAGTTGCTCCAATTTGTGTTCGCTTAAAGGGCCAAAGGAATATCTGCGACGTTTGTAAATTCATATTTCTTTGACGCAATAGCATATGTTTAGGAATGTTCTCGCACTGAATTTACCATGCCGAGATTATCTTTCTACGCTCTTAAACCATAAAGCACCCGCCACGACAATCTTACTAATTTGCACGTTGTGTAAATTTAATAATGTACTCTGCGCTGCTGCAGAAACTTTGCTTTAGAGAATGCTGACTTTCAATGAAAGTCGAGCTCAGGAAGTTATGCCGGTTTCATTAATGTGTGCCACATATTATTCCATGTTACGTTAACGTCCGTATTACATGTGCACAAGTCAAGCATACTTTAACTAGCGTTATTATAAGAAACGGAGAGTTGTGCCGCTAGCCACAACGCGCACTTCAGCGTAGGGACGACAGATGGCGCCGCCGTAGCGTTTCAGTAAAATCGACATCTTCACGCGAAACGTCTTTCACTTCGGTCAGCATGAGTCACATGCTGACGGAACTTTCACTTCAGCCAGCATTTCGCGCGCGCAAGGGAGGAAGGCCGGGAGGAAGCACGCCGTCTTCCATCGCGCGCGACGCACCGTGCACGGGGGTTCTGTGTTCTACTCCGGAGACGGATGCGCATGGAGCCGCTGAGCGGGCCGTATCTTGAAAACAACGTGCGGTGGCGACAGAATCTACATGCAACGAGAGCTGATAGCTTTTCGCGTGCGCTATGTTCTTGCCGTTCGCGTTGAAGCGAGACAGCACGAATGTCGATTCGCTCCCTGCAGCTGCCTCGCCTCTTCACGCCAGCATTTTGACAGCGGGTGTCCGCGGTCATCGAGTGAGATGTGTGTTTATGTTTGCTTGTACGCGCGTGGCACCATGCTTGTTAATTTATTCCGGAAGCAAATGTTTACAAGTTTATACGGCCAATGAAATTACTATCCTTACTTCGCAGAGCTGTCTATTAATTGGCTACTGTAATCGATGCTTCGCCTTTCGTGCGAAACTGCGAATTTTTTTTTTATATGTTAGGCGTTTTATTTTAGAAAATTTCTACACTTTATTGGCGCTTAAATAATTGTAGTGTAATACACAGATCCGGGAGAATTCTATAAAATAGTTACAATGAACAAATTTCTAGTAAATTCACCAAAAGGGTGGTCAACTTGGTAGATTTTTGTCACTGTTTGGGACGTATACTCTTAAGGAGGCATTTCTTGATCGAAGCTCGTTGCCAATGAGCACCTTTACACATTGAATACGAATACTCGTAGGTTCAATACCGAAGATCTAGGCAACAGGAACCATGTTTTGCTTACTTGAGCAAACTTTGAAGTCCCCTGATAGGGAAGCTTTTTTCAGCAATAATATGATTGGGAAATCATTCTGAGCAAACTAGTAAGTAGCCATGATTTTTTAAAGCAATATCTGATATTGTCAAGCGATACGTATGGGACACTTGGCAGGGAATGACACTCGCACAAAAACGTTATGCAACAAATTCACGCAGGTATAATCAAAATATCATAAAATCTTCAAATCCTTGAGCAGTGTTTCTACAGGGTCTTGCCAGTGTATCCGTTGCATTTCAGTGATCCAAAAGCATTCACGAAACGTCCGACAGGATAAGAAAGCTTTCAATCTTGCTTCCACGGATTCTGGTTGAATTTCTTTTCTAGAGGGGTAGAGATAAATAAAATTAACAATTGCTTTCTGCTGAAAGGAAAATTGTTTCCCTACTGTAAGGGAAACTATTCCACGCAAAAGCGGTTCGAGTCGATTTCGAAACAAACGCAAATAGTCCGGTTTTTCCAGCCCGTCGCTAAACATCCGCGTTGATTCCGTATCCCTAGCCTCTGAGATCGCACGTGAGCACGGCGGTGCGATCTCTGGGGCCACACAATATCTGATTTATGTCGTTCAGCGCTCTCAAGATGGCAGCCGCTGTGGAAACGGCTGATTAGTTGTACTAGCCACTATTTCTTTCTTCTTCCCCTTTTGACTGTAGTGATACGCGATGAGTGAGGTTTGGCTACCAAAGTGTCCTCTCGACTGGGGATTTATTTTTTATTAGATGCAAATAAGCGGGCAACTATGAAAGAGCAGAACGAGGTGCGTAACTTCGTTGCGCGCGAGCATATATGTTCCACAAACAAGTGTGTATAGTGTTTGACTCGGAACATACTCCAACTGTAGCTTGATGTTACATATCGAACTTAATTTTTCATTACACGCAAACAATAGTCGTGCAAAGGTCAGAGGACAGTAAAATGTAAATAGCAGCTCGGTCTTATTGCACAGATAAGAAAGCAGGCTTGCGGCAACAACCCGTCCTTCACAATATGGACGTTGCGCCCGAGCACTGTCTGCTGGTTTCAGCAGCGTGCACATCATCTGCCGCGCGTTACCGACCCGTGCGTCGCGCTTGAGCTCTCGCCTTGTTCAAATGAGTGTGCGAATTCACAAAAGTCGATGTTAAGCTTCCCGCCAGGCGTCTCGTCCCGCGAGGCATAGAGTTTCCTACAATAATTCTTGTAGGTAACTCTATGCCGCGAGGCGTCGGCGTCGTTCCTCACCGGAGCGACACGACACACCTAGGCCACGCCAATCTCTGAGGCAATGTCACTGCGGCCGCTGCTTTTCCCCGCGTACGCGCGATGGCGTAAGGGCACCCGCTGGTGCAAAGCCCCTTCACGCTAATGCGCGGTTGTCCTGGAGGCCGCGCTGCACAAGGGTGTAGACTTTCGCGTTCGGTGGCGTTGTGCACCTATTGCAGGATCTCGGTGCAAATGGTAAATAGGGGTGACGTCGTGTAGCCATGTAGCTCTATCAGTGCGGTGCTGAGCGCTCCTCGCTGTTATCCGTGTATGACTGTCTGCACCGCGTGAGTACAACTTCGGCCGCGCCTTTCCTGCGTGGCCTCCTGCTGTTATCGCTGGGCCTGGTAAGTATTGCCTTTGATTTTCACCGCTTGCTGTGCACCACAACGTCAACATGCTCGTTTCATCACGACGTTGGTAAACAGTCATTGATTCGTTCCTAGCACGATAGATAGCGCCGTGTGTATTTCCGCCGAGAGACGAAGTAAAAAAACTAAACAAAAAAATTAAGGAGGGGCCCTGACGTCACTCTCTCTGAAGCCGGAAGTTGGCGTTGCCATGGCGTTGCTCCGCCATCATGTCGGGCCAGTTCTCCTCTCTTGTTTATATTTCTCGCGAGAACACGCCGCGCTGTGAGCAACCGGGGGGCTCGGACGTGCGCGCTCCGCAGGAATACATAGTATGCACGTACGTCATTCAATGATACTCCGCGCTTCCGGTTTACGGCAGCGCCAGCTCTGGGAACCTATAGTCCTATGCGCGCGCCTGTTGATAAGGTACCCCAAGATGGCCGAAGGTAGCAGAAGCAGCGGATGTGACGTCACGTGCATACTACGTATATTAAAGGATCCAATCGCGATGCCTCATCGCATTACTGTTGACGAAGTCATGTTGAATGCCATTTTCTCGCTCGTCTAGTGCATAATTAACGGCTTCACTATATTCTGTGTTCCAGACGGCTCAAGCGCCGAGATAATGAGAACTAAAGATAGATAAAGAAAGATAAAGAGTAATACGGTGAGGTACCTTCCTCCCCAGAGGCCCCATTGGCTCGCGCCGCTCCGCGTGCCCGCTATATAGATCAGCCGTGCAAAGCAGCATGACAATCATGCTCACGCATTGTCGCTCACAGTGACCTATAGCTTGTTTACCCAAGTTAGTAATTGTTTTCGACTTCACAGAGGAAAAAAATGGAGCTGTGGGTACAAACGGTGACGCATATAGAGTTCACATTAGCAATTTATACATGAACAGGATTGTTGTTCTTTTAACCAGTGCAAGATTAGCAGAAAATGCTGCATTAGTTGAACACACTACGACAATGCGAACGGAATTAATACGCAGAACGCAAGCGGAACACGCACAAATAGCATAAGTGTCGAAACAGACTGTGGCTGTGCGCCAGTCCTCCGCTGAATGACAGTTAGCGCTACTTTCGGGCAAAATCGGAACGCCCTGCTCATCTCGTTCAAAAAATGTGGCCTATATGCTGTTGTCGGCGGGGTTTATGGGCACACAACCGATTGAAATATATAGACAGCAGCGAAGCGTCGCGGTGTTCATTTCAGTGCGTGCCGCCGACCGCCTATACACACGGCGACGGTGCTGCGTGGAATCGGTCTCGCGGCAAGTACATTAGCTGCGAAAGGCATAAACGCATTTCGACACTGACACTTCCATTAAGCCTAACAGGGTATGTTTGCGCACTCGTTTCAGAAAAGAAACGACGGCATGGCGTCGGGGCCCAGCGATCTCGGCGGCATCCTAAGTGAAATCTCCTGCGTGGATTTCAGACGGCTCGCAGCCAGGATCAAGAGCATTTTGCTGAACTTTAAAGCCTGCGGTGTAGACCTCGACAAGCCATGCAGCAGTACTGCGCAGAACCCCAGCCGCTGCTGGATCACGTGGTACCTGCCCGCACTGAATGAAGTGATGCGCGTCGCTTCGATGCACATTTTCGAACATGCTTCCGGAAAGTTGGCGCTTAGCTCTTTTCCGGACGTCAGCCAAGATTACCAGAACCTTGAGAGCACCCTCCTCGAAAGTGTCACGCTAGTGTACTCGCTGCTGAAAGAGCACCGATGCATCACGCGTCTTGACGTGGGTGATACTGCAGTTTTGTTCTGCTACTTCCCAAAGCTGATTTCCAAAGCGCTGCGTCAGAACAAAGGAATAGTGGAGGTCCGCGTTTATCCCGGTGACGTGAGCGGTGTTTGGCGCGGAACGCACGCTTTGACTATCCTGTCTTCCGCCCTGGCACCACTTTCTCGAAGACTCGATGTCTTGGACGTCAACGAGCTCATGCCGACCGTCGAGTCGTTAGGGGAAATCGCCGAGGCGGTTAAGAAAAGCAGCTTGCGCCGTCTCGTTATGAGAAACGGTCTTTCGAGCAAGATTTCAAGGAGATTGTTCCGCGTCGTCGGGTGTTCTTCCTCGCTGAGCGTGCTGGAAATCGGGTGTAACAAGAGACTGCCACTATCGAACGCCACTATCTTGTCCGATGCGTTGAAGCGTAACAAAACGCTGCGAAAACTTTCCATAGGATGGGTGTTGGGAGCAGACGCGGTCGGAACAATACTCACATCCTTGAAAGACAACACAACCTTGGAAGAGCTGGCACTCCTCAACTCGTACGAAGAACCGAACTACATCTTTTGGGAGGGCTTGGAGGCGCTACGCTCGAACCGTAGACTCGAGTGCCTGAAGCTCGTGGAAGTTAGCTTGAACGACACCTGTGCTCTAATCGTAGCAGACATTCTGCGGGAGAATGACACGCTCCAAGACGTCTGCCTTTCCCAGAACAACATCACCGATGTCGGAGCTGGTGCGCTAGCCAAGGCCCTGCAACAAAACTCTACTTTAAAGCGCCTGGACATCTCTCAGTGCACGTTGAGTTGCAAAGCCTTGTCAAGCTTCGTAGAATCGCTCTCGCACAACACCACGGTAGAGTACGTTCGACTCGGGTTCGTTGACGTTCCGGAGACGTGGACGCCGAGTTCGCCCCTCACTGCGAACCGCTGCGCTCGCCTGGGTGTCACGTGGAACACGCGTGGTCTCGAAGAATGGGCCGCGTCGCTGCGACCAGGGGAACACCACTTCCAGCGACTTTGCGTCGGCTGGACTGCAGATTCCACGTCGTCCGGCGTCGTTCACTGGTTCGACGCGGTGCGTGCGAGCGGCACTTTGCTTACGGAACTCGTCGTCAACTGCCCCAGAGCAGTCGCTCGGGAGTGCGGCGACGCTACGATGTCTTTTCTCGAGAGTACGCGTTCCTTGAAGAAGCTTACCGTGGAGACTGTCAACTACTCCTACGGCTACGTGACCGCCATCATCCGTGGCCTCGTCCGTAACAAGAGTGTCGGCGAGGCCAAATTTCACCAGTGCCTCCACATAGACCAGGACGTCAAAGCGCTGCAAGAACTGATGCGCACGAGCCGGACCTTGCATCGCCTGGCGTTCACATCTCACTATCTCGGAGAGCACGCCGTCCGGTCTTTCGCTCGCGCTTTAGAGGACAACTTCGTTCTTCTCAGTTTAGACTTCGAGTATTTGCCTAGCGTCAGCATGTATCCCATCCTGAGCATCCTCGACAGGAATCGGTTGTTCCTCAATCGTGCCGTCGACTGCGTGTTGAACTCTTCGGCGGACGACGAGTCCATACGGGGCCTGCAGCTTCTCTCCGATAGCGACTCGCTGATCGATGCGGTTGCCGCCGTTTGGGGCAAGGGACGCGAGGAATGCAGGAGCCTAGTGCAGGCATCGGCTCGCCGCCTATTGAGCGCGTCGCAAAGTCAGTGAAGTTGCGAGGGCTGAGGCCAAGTTGTGTAGAAGATAGAGCGTCGAGTGAAAAGCGTCACCTATCACTGTTGCGGAGATCAGGCGCGATGTACGTTTGCATTCAAGCAGAAAATCTGCCGAATGCAACAGAAAGTCAGTAAAAGCGCGACAGAATTTCTATAGCGACTATTGTTAGGGCTCCCATTTCCCCAGGCTTTTCCTGGCAAGTGGAAGTTCTTTCCTTAAAGCTTGCTGTTTGTATATTTCGCGTCTTCAGAAAACGAATGGCTCGTGAATATGCAAGGGCGAAAAAAAGCCATAGTCGGAAGAGCTGGAAACTGTGCATGCTTGCAAATGTTCGTAACGGATAGCGGAAAAGGAGCAAGCGAAAAAGAAATTTGTGGGTTTTATTTTTTTATTTGGACTCATGCACCGTAGTACGTATCGCAGTGGCAATGGCATTGCGCTACTGAGGTCGCGGGTACGATCCCGGCGATATGCATTCTGACGGGGGCGAAATGCAATGACGCCCGTTTACTTGTATTTAGGTGCAGGTTGGCGAGCCCCCTGCAGGTGGTAAAAAATAATCGGAGGTCATTACTGGTATACGTGCCTCATAATAAAATTGTGGTTTTCGCTTGTAAATCAATTATAACTCAATTTAGGCGTAAAAAAAAAAGTCCCACGACGGGTACGCCGTTCTTCTTTTCTTTTTGCTGGGATTAGGTCTCGGCAAAGGCTCGATAGGGAGTTTTAGAATAGGGCTGTGCGTCTGCGGATAGCGTCTCGTGCCTGTAGCGCACTACTACGGCGTCAAAGAAAAGCTATTATAAATGCTTATTTTGTTCTATATAAATGCTCATTCCGGGATTTTTGGGCATTCATCCAATGTTGCGGCACCAGGTAAGCAGCACTACCCGTACGAAACACTACCGGACGGCATCAGCTGAAAAAAAAAAAGTAAATTACAAACATGTGTCGTTTTGGTGTTTAGACCTTATAGCAATACTGATTCTAGAGGCGAAGCGTGCGAAAATGGTGAATGGGTGGCATTACAAACAAAAGCAAGTTGCTTTTCCATACATGGCCTAGAAGATACCCGACTCATTCCAAACAATACCATAAAATATGATACCTGAAATATATCTGATTTCCAAGCATTCTCCCCCCATTCCCAGGCATTATTTCCTGCAAGAGCACAAATACAAGGGCGACTGCGTGTTTTCGACATAACTTAGCCCCTTTACCCGCCGTGGTTGCTCAGTGGCTAAGGTGTTTGGCTGCTGAGCACGAGGTCGCGGGATCGAATCCTGGCCACGGCGGCTGCACTTCGATGGGGGCGATATGCGATAACACCCGTGTACTTAGATTCAGGTGCACGTTAAAGAACCCCAGGTGGTTGAAATTTCCGAAGTCCCCCAGTACGGCGTGCCTCATAATCAGAAAGTGGTTTCTGCACGTAAAACCTCATAATTTAATTTTTAATTAATAACGCGGCCTCAGCTGACGCTATGGTACGCTACGCAGACAGAGATGGCCACAACACAGGCTCCCAGCCAGACCATGCTAGACGCTCGCAGAATGCCTTCTACACGAACTCAAGACATGCGGGGGTGAAAAGCCTGTTTTCAGTCGTTCACAACACGCAATTTTCGAGTTACAAGTTCCTATAGTTTATTGAACTCCTCGGCCTTCAGCGCGTTCTGCAGGCGCAAGCAACGCACTCTCGTGTTATCACTCTTGGCAGTCGCTCGTCGCGTTTTCGACAAGCGTGAGTACCGAAAGAAGGTATATATTGTTGGGGGGTTGAAGTGTCACGACCTTGTCCCAGTAAGATTCCAGTACGCGCGAAGCTAACTGCGTCATTACGGTCGAGCTGCTTTCCGCCAGGCGCGGCGAGCGTGCCCAAAAAAAGTACAGAAATGAGTTACAATAACGTTGGGGACCACAGAAAGTAAAAAACCAACAGCACCACAAGGGCCGAACTGTTTTTCGCTAACTGCGTCATCCCACCGTCGGGGCTGTGCGTGCAAGACTAAATTGCTTGAAATCCAGCGCAGACTGTCAAACAAAATTTCTCACCTTACCGTAGTCCAATAGCACAGTGGTGCCGTGTCGGAGTGGAGAACGAACCCAAGAAACCAGGCTATACACTTAAGCAAAATTACACCCCTTGGGTCGTATCTTGCCATACAACGATAATCGTCATCTGTCTTGTCCGCATTTCCTTTCTTTAACGCTGCGAGCCCGGTACTTCCCAGTCACGAACGGCATGCGCGTTATCAGCATTACAGTGCATTCTCGACAGTAAACTAGCGAGCGCAGCGTTTTCAAGAAAGCAGACGCAGTCAAGACAGATGACGATTATTTTTGTATGACAAATATACACCCCAAAAGGTTGTACATTTGTTTGAGAGTGTATACATCCGAAAGAGACAGACGGGTCGCCGAACAGGCGGCCGCTCACATGCGCAGCCGACCTCGCTCGCTTCGGTGGCGTGTCTGGCGTATGACACGTGCATCTGGCATGTCAATGGCCTATCGCTAGGCCAACGCAAGAAAGTCGCAAAGTATAGGTTCATTTATGCGGCAAGCTTTATTAGCTTTAGCAGGAAAGAATAAAGAAAATACAATGTTTGTTGACTTCATTTCACTTTTTTTTCGGTGCTCGCGGCAGCTAACGGATGGGGCGAACACTAGGCGTGACGTGTTTCGTGTTGCCAGTTTTTTGCCAAGTGCCCCCTCTTGAATGTTTTTCTCTATCCCATTACCGCGGAGCATATCTCACTATATGAACTAGAAACTCTGGGCCGCGGAGACAAGCGGGCGAGCGCCCGCGCACTTCCTTTCTTTTTTTTTTTTTACTTGCGCCGTCGCCACGACTGTTGCTCATGATCGCGGTGCGCAGCCTCATGATCGCGGTGATCGTGGACCCGCGATCAAACGGAGCAAACTGATGGTATCTTCGACTGGTCGCTTCCATCTCCCGAAGCAGAGTCGGGCAGATCCGGCGTTCCCCGAGCTAAAAGAGGTAGAAGACGAGCGCGCAAGCCGAACGTGCGACGCGCTCTCGGAGGAGGAAATGGCAGATGCGAAACCACGTGACGCCCGATGTTTCGCCTATCCAGAGCTCCCGGTGCTGTCGGGAAAACCGGCGGACGCGCCGGCGGAACGCGCGTTCGTCGAGACACCAGCATGCAGTAGCCTAGGTTGCCAAGGTTACGGTGGGCCGTCGCCAACAGCAGCGACGCGGCGCTGTGATGACGTTTCAATCTCGACGACTGCTCCGACGACAGTGCTCGGAGCGCCTCAGAGTGCTCCAAGATAGAGGAGAGCAATCGAGAAGAACCAGCCGAACGCAGGGCGCACGCCCTCTTTCGACCAGCCGAAGACAACGCCGCTCGCGAGAGCGCTCCAGAGCGCTCAGAAACGACCAGCCGAAGATGGCATGAGAGTATCTAGCCGCCATACTGATAAGTCGAGCAGTGAGGGAAGGCGCATCCGGCGACAAGGAGGCCAGGAGAGGAGGAATGTCGCTAGCTTTATTTTGGGGGTCACTAGCGGAGGAGAGTCGCCCAAGACAGGTGCGCGGCTGGCGAGACTCCTGAAGTATACAACGCGTATTAATAATAAACATGAAAAAGAGAACAGAGACAAGACAATAATCGACATTTAATCATCGAATCAATTGAGCAACCATGTGCCTTCTTAAGCGTCAACACTTGTTTTTGATTGTGTTCTTTTTAAAGCGAAGCTCTCTTTGTCTCTTCCTTTGACTTTCCCACTGCTGCTGCTGTCTGGCACACCGCGTCGGGGGGTGGTTCAGAGCGTGTGTATACATGACAGGAGCGCGGAAGAGAGGAAAGGCGACGCGAGCAACTCGTTTGGCCCCCACCGCGTCGAAAGTGCACAATGCCCTCTGAAGCTCTCTGGGCGTCGCCACATCGACAGCTCTAGTTACCCGTGACCCATCTCAAAAGCACTGAAGAAGTTGCAGCGTTTCCCTTTCTACTAAAGTGCTAGTCCAGAAGGGACGTAGACAAAAATGTAGAGAGCATGGAGGAGAAAAGGGGAAGGGGGGACGTGACGTGAGAAGGCAAGGAAACCCTACTGCTGTGCAGCAGCGGTTGCGGGGAAACTGGATAAGCTTAAGTTCAAGGTACGGTACAGTGCGTTCCTACTATTTCTGAAAAATAAATACCATGCAAATATGTCAAGCGGACAAATTAAGCAGGGGTTGCAGAAGCAGAGCCACATTAATTAAAGCGCACCGCAGGGTCCAGACGACACTATGGAAGCGGTCGACCATCATATCAACACTTCTGTGCCCGCCGCGGTAGTTTTGCTGCTATGGCATTGCTAGACGTCACGAATTTGATCTTGACCGCGGCAGCCGCATTTCGATGGGGGCGAAATAGAACACGCACGTGCATTTAGATTTTAGGACACGTTAAAGAACATTACGGTGTCAAAATTAATCTGGAGTCCGCCACAACAGCGTACCTCGTAATCCGATTGTGGTTTTGGCATGTACCAACCCCATAATCCAATTCAACTTTAATACTTGTGCCACGATACGATGTCCCATGCGAGGCAATGACAATGCTCAACCCTCTCAGAGGTTATGAAATATGGCGCACAACGCCTCAAGCAAACGTCTCTCCCTGTTTGTTCTGTGTACTACGCAGACAAACAGCAGTGGTGCACGCAAGGTAACGTTCAACATCGACTGACCACTCTCGTGTCAGACTAAACGTTGAAGAAATTAACCTTTCGCCGTCGACATTGCCGTTAATTACCGTCAATCAAAGCAACCAGCACAGAAAGCTTCGCTTACATCGATTCCCACTGTGCGTGGGATCTGCATATTTTTTTCTTCTAATTTTGCGTCCTTTATTGTCAACGTTTGTCCTTTTCCCCAGTGACTATAAAGCCTACTCGTACCTACGTGGTGTCTTTTCTTTTCCTTCTTTTTCTTTTAGTATTGCTCGTTTTAACTGTATCCGCAAAGTGATCTCATTTTACTACCACCCGAAATGCTGTAGCATTTGTACGAATGCAGTGCATGAAACATTGAGAGAGCGCTCTACCTGTATTGCTAGAGCTCTCGCACTTTTTTTTCCCTGCATACGCAGAACTCGCCGTGCAAACGTGCTGCAAAATATCCATATCCGGTGAATCGTGTGCGTTCTTCAACACGTAGCACATCCAGGGAACCGTCTAAAGTCGCTGAGCGGAAACACTGGCTCGGGAAGAAACGAAGTGGACATGACAGACACTGGACAGGACGAGCGTCTGTCCTGTCCACTTCTTCCCGCCAGTATTTCTGTCGAGCGCACGCTATATAATGCATGAAATGGCCCAACAATCCACGCTTGGGAACATCCAAGGAATTTCCGAAGCTCACAACACCGCATTACGTGTTGCCAACGACGACGGCTTGATCAAAGAACAGCTTTAGAAAAAAAAAAAAATCTACCTCGATCTGAAAGTCGCATGGTCGCTTGAGATCCTTTCCGAACGCCCCCACAACGCCCCCACGAATGGTCCACATTCGGCAAACATGCTCCAAGGCTGTACGGCTGTCCATATCTGTTGGCAATGACCATGCCCCAGTTAACGTCACAATACGAGTAAATACGAGTTAGAGCGTGCCGAAAAATAAACAATATAAAAAATCTGCACATTTCGGCGATTCCTCCCGCGCTGAACTCATTTACCGCGACAACAGCACAGTGGACAACGCCACATTCTCAAAAGTAACTCAACAGTGTTTACTACATCGTGCTCGACTGCCACAGGCACAGCACCTGCCCTTCGGAGCATGTGGCCACGGAGAGCAAGCAAACTTCGAAACGTCTGCGCTGCGAGAACACAATGTGGCGGCCACGAAACCAGCAGCTCCCGCCCTCAAAAAATCTGCAATGGCGTCATGGCGGGAAACCTCTCTTACTACTTACCGTCTTCCCTTTCGATTTCACGGCCTAGCGCTCCCGGCGCGCTTCGTTAAACGAACAAGATTTTTCTTTACCTCATGTCATCGAGAGTTTAAAAAATTAAGAAAGTCACGATGCAACTCGGCTGCCTTTTTCTGAGATGCAAGCGCGCACAGCGACGCCAGAGTTCGGACAGACGATCGACAACAGTGATAACGGTTTTGTCCTTCAGTACTCACTTCTATAGGCCCTCCCGTACATGCACAGCAGATGGTCCTGGAACCAGGCGTCGTAGAAGGAACACAACCATTTGTGGCGTACCGACGCGTAATCCGCCAAGTTTGAAAACTGAGGCACACATGTAATCAGAGTTCGCCAGTCCAGGCGACAAGGCGCCGCAGAGCCTCGCAAATCGCGCCTAAATCACAAAGCTCATGAGGCACTCACCGATCCACCGCGCCAGCGCAGCTGTCCGTTGTGTCAGTTTCGTTTAGCGTCTCGCGATTCAATCTGACCAATTAGAGCATGCGAATGCACACGGCACGCAGGAGCATGCGGGCGGACGGACCAATGGCCAACTCTCGAGGTTCATCCCTAGACCTAGGGTTTCCGAAACCAACTTAGGGATTTGGCATCTTTACGGCAATGTTTAGGGATTTTTGAAAGGAACAGAGCGTCTTTTTTAAAATAACAAATGCGGGTTGCCTTACCGGCTTATTATATTTAAATACATGCGAGCAGTTCTTCCTGAAGCTCGAAAAGTGGCCTGTGGTACATATGCAGGGTGTCCCAACTGTCATGTACCAAGATTTTAAAATATGCAAATGCTACGTAGCTGGACAGAACCAAAGTAGTTGATTGCCGCTGCTTGGAGATACTCCGATTATTTCTTGCATTCCGCCTAATTAAATAATTAGTGATGATTAATGAATTTCTCAAATATAATTGGATGAAAAGTGTCTCCCGATGCAGCTTTCTCTTGATCAATACGTGTTACATACATGTTTTTCCAAGCGAGGAAGAAGCCCGCGAATACACGCAAAATTGTCGCGCAATTGGCCGCTCGATACACATTGAATTGAGCTTATCTTATTACTGATAATCATGTCTTCTTCAACTGGACAAATTATTTGGAAGTTCATCAGAATGAAGCCCCCTAGACAACATCATTTAATTAATGTTCATCCCTGCTCCTGCTGCCCACACCGATTATTATATGTTTCGCTTTTTTCCTAAAGCTATCAATCAGTGGAATTCCCTCGCCTATGTTGCCGTACTTGCACATGAGTCGATGCTTTCATAAACAGCAATTAGTGCCAGTCTTGTATGAAACAATTAAATACCATTACAAATTATTCATTGGTACACCTGTCAGTTTCTCCTGGTATTTGGTGCCTTAGTGTTACTTTCATTGCATTTGTTTGTTTTGTTTTTTCTGATACATAAACTATCTTGATTTGATCCTTGGCCCTGCTGTCATTCTAGTACAGTAGACTTTCGTTAGTTCGACACCGGTTCATTCGAACCAGACCAAAGGTCCCGGCTGACGTTCATCCATTTCTATGGGCCCAAACTTTCATTATTTCTATCCCAAAATTGGCCTTCGCCGGATAATTCGAACTTGGCCAGTCAGCAAGCACGCGCCTCACCCCTCTGGTCACTTCCGTGGCAGTGTCCGTCTCGGCAGAGCTTAGGAGACAGCGAATGCGTTTCGTCATCGCCCGTTGAAAACGCCTATTTTCAGCCAGCCGTAGGGAGATTTTCAAGCAATAACCGTAGCTCACAATGTCCGGTTATGGTACTTACTGTATTCTAATGCGCGCATTTTTTTTTTAATAAGAAAATTTACCGGAAATTGCCTGCGCGGAGCAATCGGATACGAAACGAAAAGCGCCTTCGCGGCGCTTGTATGCTCTACTGCATGACATGAGTGTGCTGCGGCGAAGCTGACTTTAAAAACCAACCGTCATCGCGCAACACGTATTTTGCTTGATAAAAACTCAGGTGCGCGTGAAATTTATACTTTCTTTAGGGGCTTTAATGTAACTTCTACGTGTTTTCTAATTTGTAAACACAGAAATTTGGCGAGCATGTTATTTGGAGGGCGCGTTAGACTGGCAAATACTGCCAAATGGATCGGCAGTGTGTTTTAGAATTTTTTATACATCTTACTCAATTCTATCCGCCGGATAATTCGATCAACTTCGTCGGTCCAGTCAGGGTCGAACAAACGTTATCAACAGTATACATGCATTCTTATAAACTCCTGTAAAAACTTTGTACAGGGCCGACAGTATTAGTAAAGTAAGTAAACAGACAAATTCGCACAGTTGATTCACGCATGCAGAAAACCACTAAGCAAGAGCAAGTTGGCAAGTTTTACTGCACACCAAAAGCAAACATGAACTTGTCCTCTTAACATCTACAAGGCTGCTGACACGCAACCCGTACACTAGCCCTCCTCGTGTTTTTGAGAGGAGCAGAGCGGGAACAAAGAAAGAGTCACTGATTGTCACAACTCTTTTGTGGCTTGTCACGCTGAATGCACACACGGCCCTTGTGTCGCACATAGGAAGTCGTTGAACCAGCAGGTTGCCTTGACTGGTAGCCTTCCTGTCAAATAAGTCGGCAGTGGCAGTTGGAGTAGCCAGTGGCCTCACAGGGCAACGTCAGTGCGCCGCAGAACGTAGATGGCCGCTGCCAAGCCGCCCACGTTGACACCGTGCACTCTCAACTGCCTCCACAGCCGGCCCAGCCGCCCCACGGCCTGTACACATGCGCCATTGTGTGTGAACGAGGATGCAGGTGGACTAATAACAAGAATATCGCTTAACCTATGGTAGCTTCTGTATTCTCATGCTCAGAGAATGCAGATACTCTCACCAGACGGACTCTGCACTAGCAACCCGACAACAAATGAACCTCATTATAGCAAAGCCTAATTCAACACCAAAATTCATCATATTCGATATTCGCTCTAAGCATATATTTGATACACGTTGATGTTGGCAAGAAGTATTTCTGTAAGAGGTAAGCATGGGTTAATGGCTATTCCACTAATTCATTCTTCTACTCCCTCCTTCCTTTTTTTCCCCTCCTAGTTGACCCTTGATCATCTACTGTGCAGCGATTCTAGACTTCTTGTGGTCACTTCACAATTTTACATTTACTTTGTTAAAACTATGTTCACTATATTGACATTCGACTGCACCAGCAAGACTTGGGGCAGAGGACATGAAACCAACAGATAATGAAGACAAGGAGAGCAGAGAGACTATGAACTGCTTCTTTTAGTTTAAATGCAGCCATAATAAAGAAATTGGATGTGAGGATGCCCATTACTGTACCTTAGTGCTGGAGCACTGCAAGCTAAAGCTGAAGTTATGAGCTTGGCTCCTACTCATGGCAACTTGTTTTCTCGTACACTTTAATTTATGTTTACCTTACTATTGCTACACTTCAATAAAAAAAAAACATTATAATTTTCCCTGTCTTTCCTTGTCTGTTGGCTTCATGTGGCTGTGACTAACAATAATCGAGCCATTTGGTTCCCCTTAATCTTCCTGTTATTAGCCCAGCGAACACACTACCAGCGAATACAAGTTGGCCTGGAGCGGCTGGAATTGCATTCAGCATGACTCTTATGCAAGGTCATGTTATGAAAGCTGACTGCATTGGGAAAATGAAGGTGGAGAACAATTAAAAGAAGCAGGAAATGCCAGAACCGGGAAGAACAAAAGAGGGTATAAGGCCATAGGCCATTAAAAGAAAATGCATTCGTGCAACCACATAAAGAACAAATAAATCGACACAGAAATGCTGCATTTTCTGCCATGGTTGTGCTGTCTTGTGTGTTTGACATGTACAGGGTGCTGCATCCACCCATTGAAGGCATTTACATTCAATTTCGTACGCTTGTTACTTTACACATGGGGGTGAAGAGCACTTGTGAAACAAAGGTGCTTGCAGACATACGTGCGAACGAACAGTGGCAGCTATTACTCAGCGCAGCAGGTGAACTTGCCAAGCAGCTGTATCTCTACAAACTGAACTTGGTCACCAGCACATGGGCTGAGAAACTGCTACATCATGGTATAATTGATTGATTTGCACAATTTAAAATCCCATCACAAATCTGGGGACCATGACAGACATGCATCGTGGCATGATGGCGCACCATGGTGTGGTGGTGTGGCCAACCTCTGGATTCACAAGGGATTAAAAAAAAAAAATTATGGGGTTTTACGTGCCAAAACCACTTTCTGATTATGAGGCACGCCGTAGTGGAGGACTCCGGAAATTTAGACCACTTGGGGTTCTTTAATGTGCACCTAAATCTAAGTACACGGGTGTTTTCGCATTTCGCCCCCATCGAAATGCGGCCGCCGTGGCCGGGATTTGATCCCGCGACCTCGTGCTCAGCAGCCCAACACCATAGCCACGGGGCAACCACGGCGGGTAACACAAAGGATTTCAAAACAATGCATGTTATGCTTGCACACTTACACTTCTGGCACTCATAAACGATGTGACATCACGATGATGCAGTGCCACTACTGCACATTCAATGCAAGCAAAAGGGAGAGTAAGAGAGGGAGAGAGAAATTTCAAGCTTTATTCACTTGAATTTTCTAAAAAGGAGTTCAGCACAAGTGGCCAAGTTTACCTGAAAAGTTACTTTAGAGATTACTGTGGCAAAGCAAGCAGCAATGAAGAAGAGTGTCAATGCAGTCTTCTCTTTTTTTCCTGGATTAGGCAAACTTCCTAACTTTGACGGTTGAAAATACTATGGTTGAAGCCAAGAAACGATAAAGCTTGGTGAAAAAATACTGAAAAGCATTCAATTACTGAAGTTGTTGACTGCATATTTATAGAATTTGGTGATTGTTCAGTAGAGACGCTATGAACAGGCACCCTGCTCTATCGTCGCAAGAAGAATGGTCTACGCCACACACTAATGGAAATATTCATTACGTTTATTCTTGAGACTTACTAAGAGCCATAAAAAAATCTGTTATCTTTGTGCATTGGTTCGATGGGTGAGTGGCACTGACTTGGGTAGGTCTGAATAATCCTGGGGTTAAGAAAAAACAGCTTGACAAGTCAATTGGGGACTGTGTTCTGTGTTCTTTCAAAAACAATTATACCCCAAACTGGACGCTAAAACGATAAAATCACAGATGCTCACAGGTATGGCTACACATTGCCATGATCTTTCATTTAAACACATGCATGTTCACAACCAGAAATTTTGTGCCTGCAAGTTTACGTTCATATCGAGAGATGTATCCAGCGACTTAACTGATTGGGCATTTGTGCACCTAATAGTAGGAGCACATGTACTTCTCGGAATGGACATGGACAGAGCTTGGCTGGACACGTCGCACATTGGCAGTCTTGTTAGAGGCACAAGTCTGTTATCGTTAAAATTGTTCTGTGGTTTTCGTGGCGCCCCAAGCGAACAGCGTCAGTATGTTTTAGTCGCACACTCAGGTTGCCGTAGTGCCACCTGGCCAGCGCCGATTCCCTTTACTGCAATAAACTATTGAACAACCTTCCAAGGACGCTCCCAATGCACTGCAGTGAGAAAGCATGCAGATGTTTACCAGGGACAGGCTCTTCTTGTCCTGAGTGAGGAGCACTGCTCGCCCAGTGCGAGGACGGGCAGCTCGAGCCAGCTCCTGCAGCAGCCTGGGGTACAGCATCCGGTTGTCTGGTCGAGAGCCCATTCGCTTGCCGAAAGGCTGCACAAAAGACACAGGCAGGAATGCCCGGCAGGTCTAGCAATGTCCACTCACGAAGCACAATAAAGAAAACGGAAGACCCCGATGATGCTGCGCTTGTGGCAGTGCTTGGTGATATCGGCATCAACACAACAATTGTAAGCTAGCTATAATTATTGGGCATTCGTACGATACAATCACAAAAAATCACAGGTATGGCTATGCATCACCACGCTTCCTCGCTCACAATCGGTCTCCCAATCCCACCGTTGTTCAGCAACATGCCTGTCATCTGCTTTCTGCCCTTTCATTCTTCAACATTTGTAGAGTTGCTATCACTGCAAAACAAGTAGTAGTGGGAGTCAGCCAAGCCTTTCTTTGAGTAACGCCTCTTTGTCAACATCGCTGGTAGGTCAGAATGTCATGGCCCCTCATCTAATGTCTTTCATTCATCAGTAACGCTTTTCAATGTTGTGCAAGCACCATCATCAGCAGTAACATCATCATTAGTCTCACTTTTGTTTTCTGCTGCTCTCCCAATTTTACTGTGCCTACACATTACATGGCTGGCCTGTGCACATGCCCCTTCAAACAAGAACAGCACTAGTGGGTGTGGAGTTGCTAATAATGATGATAATAAAATGGTGAATAGAAAAGTGGGCCTGCAGAAGCCATATGGGGGCTTGAGCAACCCTGCCTAACAGCTGGACACATGAGAAAAAAATTACAGCAAATTGACAGAGGAGCACAGCATTACAAGGACGAGAACATCAAATAGTTATTTTTCTTTAGGTTTTCTTTTGCTAGTTTTATGGGCATTTGAAGTAAAAATACGGTCAGGGAAGGCACAGAAAAGGTCCTGTCACCAACGGTTGCAGTAAATGCCATACCACTGACTCCATAACTATCTCACTCAAAGCAAGTGGTCGAACAATCATGTTTCAGAAGGGTAGCTGCCATTACTCGTTCCCAAGTGGTCTCCATCACGGGGACTGACCGTGTCAAATGCTGCCTCACTTCGAGCATCTAACATGAAGCAGTGTATACAGCTTGACATGGCCAATGAGCACCATACTAGCCAGCAATTGTGCCCGTGTCTACTTCCATCAACACGAGATTAATCTTTTCTATCTTTTCAATCAAGGCTAAATCTTGCATGTACATCTCGCTTGTCCATAAAGTACATTGCTGTCGAATGTTGAAAGGAACACTCTGATGCGCAGCTTTTAACTTTGCTGGTGCTTTAACTACACGGGCTGGCTGAAGTTATGCCAGTTTGCTGCACAGGGGTGTTGAAAAGTTCCAGTGCCAGAAATCACAAATCATCCGCTGCAAAGCTTAGCAACTGAAGACTTGCAAGAGAAAAAAATCTGCCCACGCTCTACACAGGAAGGGAGAATTCTCATCTGCCAGAGAGAAAAAAAAAAAAAAAAAAAAAATTGAATGATGGGGTTTTACGTGCCAAAACCACTTTCTGATTATGAGGCACGCCGTAGTGGAGGACTCCGGAAATTTTGACCACCTGGGGTTCTTTAACGTGCACCTAAATCTAAATACACGGGTGTTTTCGCATTTCGCCCCCATCGAAATGCGGCCGCCGTGGCCGGGATACGATCCCGCGACCTCGTGCTCAGCAGCCCAACACCATAGCCACTGAGCAACCACGGCGGGTTGCCAGAGAGAAGCCACAGAGGAAATCCATATCAGTTTCAACCGCAAAGCTTTTTCTCAGAAATATATATTGTGTTTCCTTTGCAGCTTTGATGTTACTGTCAGCTGCATCACTGAGAAAATCTAGCCTTGCAAAAAACTGCGACAATCTCAAAGTAATGAGCGGCATAAAAAAGCATAGTGCTGTGCTATGACAAACGAAGCACATATCGATTTCAAGTACAAAGCTTTCTTTTCTTAAAAAGCTGTATTGGGCTTACTTAGCAGCTTTGTGCTACCCTCTGGTGGATGAAAATTTTCGTTTTCATGCTACTGCCACCTTGTGAATTTCTGCGCAAGTGACCTGCCGTGCTCTACACTTGCGCATAACTCAGACTTCACAGTACAAGGGTTGTCCAGAAAGTAAATTCCAATAAATTTTTAAATAACACTCACACATAAAAAAAAAAAAGTCTATATGTCAGACAGTGATGCACAGGCTGCTTTTCCTAGTGTGAACCATAGTTTCGTTGAAACATTAGCTGTAGCATAGCACAAAGTTATGTTTGACAGTGTCATGCTGGCCTCCCACCAATGAGTGAAACCAGGATATCACTTCTGTAAGAACAGCAATCTGTTGCCAAAACGTTGCCCTGCCAGAAACGTAATGATTTTGCACAGCAGGAAGTGGCACAAGAAGGCTCACTGCGGTGCTGTGACAATTTCCTAAGAAATGGTGCTTCACATGTCAATAAATAGCCCATGCACTACTCAATCTGACATTATCAACACGGTTGTTTTTTCCCTCAATTTTTATGAGTACTGAAATACCAATTGGAAGTTATTTTCTCGAAGCTCCTTGTACTAAGTTTGGCCTTACAAGGCTTCCTTATCTAAGCGAAACTATGAGGCCGAGATTCATTGAGAGCTACTTACCAGGTCAGTGATGAAGACATCAACAGAAGCAGTCTTGAACGGCAAAGAGCATGCATCCCACTGGCACACGTCCAAGCACAGCTGGCCGCTGCAGCAACACCACGAGATAAACAGCCATCATCAGTCATGTTTTGTGGCACCGTTAGAGCACATAGAAACGTAAGGAAAACCAAGAAGGGACAAGACAAAGTGCTGACCACAACTCAGAACTTGTCTAAGGTCCCCAAAAATTGTGGTCAGCACTTTGTCCTGTTCCTTCTTGTTTTTTTCTATGTTTATACGTGCTATAACACTGCTACAAAGAATGCGTCACCAACTAGCCTGCAAACAAACATTATTGAATTTCACCATCAGTAAAACATTTCCAGCACCTAGTGGAAAAGAGGAAGGCAAACGGACGCAAAGCAATCGGAGCGCTCTTTCTGTCCTGTTGCTTTCTATCGATACTTCTGCCTTCCTCTTTTCCACTAAGTGCTGGAAATTTTTTATCAATGTCACAATTCTAACTAGCCCAGTTTTTGGGATTTATTACAGACATCATCAGGTACTGCAGCCAATACAGCTACTATTTGCAGAAGGTGTGAGCTCATAATGTGCGGCAGGTGCCTCTTGAAGTTCAAAGAGCAGATGCTGCCATCGTGGACTGTAATATTGTAGAGTCAGTTGCGGAAAACATTACTTTCTACATAACAAAGTGGAAAGGAAAGATCATGTAGATTCCACACACTGTGGGAACGAATGTTAGGCATCAGCAATTAGGACACAGAGCCATGCTATTATCCATCAGGTGGCTGGATCCTGCCACCTACCAAGCCCAGTTTCGAAGTGTTCTGAGCATTGGAATGACATTCTGAGCGATCACTTTCGCGAGATTTCAAATGACTTGGCATAGGACGTGTTGGTGTTACAGCCGACAACATTCCTGGCACTATGACAAGCTAGCTATCTTCCAACATAGCCAAAAATGTGGTTTCCTGCATACTTTCACGTATATGATGCTGAGTCATGTGAAACCTCTCGAAGGTGATATAGTACCCCAAAGCTGATTGCTCAAGGATATGGGCCATTAAACGGAGCCAGGTGGCTAGGTTCAGTAAAGCAGATGCCCCTACATATACAATAGACTTCCGTTACTTTGACTCTGGTTAATTAGATTATTCAGTTGATTTGATTCCCACCGAAAGGTCCCAGACAGCACCAACGCATTTCTATGGGCCTTAACTTTCGTTATTTCGATCCTAAAATTTGCCTTTACCAGATAATTCGAGCTTGACCAGTCAGTCACCCCAATAGCGATTTCTTTGGTGGCAGCGTCTGCCTCGGCGCAGCTTGGGAGACAACGAATGCATTGAACACATGTCAACTTCCTGATAAAAACGGCTATTTTCAGCCTGTCCTAGGAAGATTTTTAGGCAATAACCATACCTCACAATGTCTGATTACGTTATCCACCTGATTCTAACACAAGCCTTTTCTTTAGTTTTTTCAGAAGTACTGGGCCGAAAATTGCCTACGGGGTACGATTGGACAGGATATCAAAACCACTTTCGTGGCGTTCGCATGCTTTATCACATAGAGGCTACCTCCATGGACTTTGGCAACGAACCTTGTGTGGTTGAAATCCAACGCAAAGCGCTGCTGCGCATTCGTCACCCCACACTCCATGCAAGCAAGAGCAAGCGAACGCCACCAACTGTGCCGACGACACAGCCCGCAAGGAGTCATCATCACCAGACGAGCTTGACTTAGGAAACTGATGAGTCAAAGACTCTGCTACGATCTCATAGGTCCACGCTCTATGCCGCACACGATTACTTTCGGTGGCAGTGTAAGCTGGGTGTCAAATATCTGGAGAAAGTTGGTAGGCAGCGAACAGCTAGTTTTTGGACGTCGGGTGGCAGACGCTGAAAATTTGTTGCTTTTTCACTAAATATATGTAATGCAGCAAAGCTGAGTTTAAAGAAACCATGTGACGAAGCTCTAATTAGGAAACCGGCCTCAGTTGTCCAATGCATATTTGATACCTGCCCATTTTTCTAAATAAGAAACTGGGTGCGCGTTAGATTCTTACTTTGCTTAGGAGCTTTAATGGCGTTCTACGCTAGTTTTCTACTCTGTATACATAGAAAGTGGGTGCACATTTGATTTGGGCGTGTGTTAGAATTGGGAATATACTGCCAAATGAATCAATTTGGGTGTTTTTTTCTGCACCTTGTTCCACCTTCTGGTTAATTCAATCAATTTTGTCGGTCTCATCGCGGTCGATTAACGGAAGTATATTACACTATGTTCATGACAGCTGTTGCTAGTATTGGCATATTATACATGTTCCGTGATATCATAACACAAACTTCATACAACACAGTGTTGTCAGAGTACATTGCAAGATCCGGCAGTGCCACTGAGCCACACTGGATTGCACAACCCAGTCATCGCTGACAGTTCTTACGTTTCGCCTATGACGCGCGGTATAGCCGGCGCGGATGCAACGGACGCCGGGGCTTCGTTCAAAGTGGCGGACATTTTGGCCCGTTCCGCGCTGCCGCAACGCTTCCTGCCAAGCGCGTCCAGGCATGTTTCAATGCCACGTGTCTTCGTGTGTGTGTGTGTGTGTGTGTGTGTGTGTGTGTGTGTGTGTGTGTGTGTGTGTGTGTGTGTGTGTGTGTGTGTGTGTGTGTGTGTGTGTGTGTGTGTGTGTGTGTGTGTGTGTGTGTGTGTGTGTGTGTGTGTGTGTGTGTGTGTGTGTGTGTGTGTGTGTGTGTGTGTGTGTGTGTGTGTGTGTGTGTGTGTGTGTGTGTGTGTGTGTGTGTGTGTGTGTGTGTGTGTGTGTGTGTGTGTGTGTGTGTGTGTGTGTGTGTGTGTGTGTGTGTGTGTGTGTGTGTGTGTGTGTGTGTGTGTGTGTGTGTGTGTGTGTGTGTGTGTGTGTGTGTGTGTGTGTGTGTGTGTGTGTGTGTGTGTGTGTGTGTGTGTGTGTGTGTGTGTGTGTGTGTGTGTGTGTGTGTGTGTGTGTGTGTGTGTGTGTGTGTGTGTGTGTGTGTGTGTGTGTGTGTGTGTGTGTGTGTGTGTGTGTGTGTGTGTGTGTGTGTGTGTGTGTGTGTGTGTGTGTGTACATGTTAGTGCCCACGCTTGTCAAAGCACGGCAGCCAGGGAGAGGAGCTCCCCAACTGTGAAGCGAGGAGGTCTGACCAGCGCCAGCCCGGCGGATGCGTCACTTCTCGTCTCAACGTGTCCGGGCGCCGCCGTCACGTGCGCCTCATCCCGAGCCGTTCCTTCTTGCCCTCGACTCCGAGAGTATAAAAGCAGCAGCCCACGGACGCCGAGGGAGGCTCCGATTTCTTCCGTTGAGTAACGTGCTCTCCCGTCTCTCCACTTCGGTCGACCTGACCAGCCGCTCTTTTGCGATGCTATAATAAACAAGTTGTTCTGTTAGCAATAGACTCATCCTTTGCCAGGGCCTTCGGATGCTTCCAGCTGTGCCCCAGGCCGCCAGGCCAACGCTACCCTTGGGGGCTTGCGACCCAGATGCAACACAGTGCATCTGTTTGCTCTCCGGACTTGTTAGTAGTACAGAGAATCATGTTCCTTTCGATACTTTTCTGCACATATCTAGCATGCTGTGTATTATGAGAAGTGTTGCACTGCTTGGGCTTTTAGGACCTCATCAAGCTGTGAAAAATCCAGAAAATCTTCCTCTCTCAGGAAAGTAAAATTAACTTGAACTGAAAATGATTGGTCATTTATGACTGGCACGAGTATACCATACTGCCCTCATTTGTGCAACTGAACAAATATGCAACTTTGCAACTGCACAAATAGAGTGTACCGTTAAATTCATGTATCACCTGATGAAATGGACGACCCGACAACAGCTAGGCTAGTGTTTTGATATTATGTTGTATCTACACTCTGTGTATGTGTCACACAAAGAACATTCAGGGAAAGCGCACTTTAGCAAGGCTAATAGGAGAAATCTGTGCATCAGTCAGAGCGTGCATTCAAAGATGCATAGCATTTCTCGATTGCTTACTCCCGAAAACAGAGGAGGCTGCGGACAAAGAATATCACCACCATGATAAGGCCAAGTAATCTTGATAAAAATTGTTTTTTGCTGGTACAGTAGAACCCCGCTGTTACATTCATCACTGCTACATTTTCCCGGCTGCTACATCGTTTTCATCCGGTCCTGGCATAGCTTCCATAGGATCCAATGCATAAGGAACCCCGCTGTTACGTAGTAGCTGTGAAAACGTTCCCGTATGATACGTCGCAACTTAGCACCCCAAACCCGCCTGGGCTAAAGTAGGCAACGTGCTCCAACCGCCATTTTGGCTTTTGACAAGTTTTGGCCGAGCTTGGCTATGGAACTGGCTGCAAGAAGCTGCACGCCAGTTCGAGAGGCCGCCACTAGGTGGCCATTCGTGAAAAATGCTCTCACTATCATCACTGTGATTACGGTCACCGCATGGTTGTTGGACGGGTCGAGTCGCGGAGGAAGGAAACTCAGGAGAGGCCCTGACATCACTCTTTGTGAAGCTAAAGTGAAGCCGGGAGTTGGCGTCGCTCATGGCGTTGCTCCGCCTATTGGGCCAGCTCTCCTCTCTTGTTTACATTTCTCGCGAAACCACGCCGTGCTGCGCACAACCGGGCTGCTCGGACGCGCGCGCTCCGCAGCAATACTAAACAATCGTTATCACGTTAGCATGATTACGCCAAAGAGGGCAAAATTTCCCGCGGATATTCCTTCGGCCATTGCCATTGCCGTGACGCAGTGACGACGAGCACGAGCCGCATGATACCGGGGAGTTGCCAAATCCTAGCTTTGGAGAAGCCGTCGCGGCTCTGGACCTCCTCCGCAGGTACATCGCACCTCACAGCGATGCTGACAGCAATGCGACTTTCCAGGCTATTGAGAAACGTGTGGTGATTTCTAGCGAGCGAAAGAAACGGCAAGCAACCATTCTAGACTTTTTTAACTCCTAAGCGCACTCTGTGGAAATAAATTGTCTATAGTTGAAGCTGCACTTTTATCATTCATTTTCGGAGCTTTCCTCACTGTTGCATTTTCCCGGCTGTTACGTTTTTTTTCCTCGGTCCTGTGAAAAACGTATGAACGGGGTTCCACTGTAGTTCTCAGATAATTCCATCGATGTTCCTTGCGAGGTTTGTGTTTATGTGTGAAGTCAATCACGCCAACAGAAACGTGCTAACCAGCTCAGTAAGATGTCCTAGTGCAATACACACCTGCCCTCGGGACTTGCCTTGGCACGCTTTTCGTTGAGTGCAGATAGGTTGTCATATGTGCGCTGCACAGCTAAGGGGTGGTTGTCGCCGCACACAAAAACAGTCTGCGGCCAATTCACACAACCCTGCAAAAGTACACACAATGTGCTTATTACAAACAATAATTATGCAAAAAGACAGTGAACCCTAACGTTGAGACTGCGCGCAATGCTGTATGCAGGAATATGTGCTAGAGACTCCCAAATGTGTGCCACCTTGATACTAGTTGACTTGAATGAGACTCCAGTCCTGGCCCTTGCCTGAACTAGGCACTCCACTTCCATAATAACTCCCATAAGCTTAATCCATGTTTGCCCTGTCCTTTATCTAAACTTTGAATTTCCACAATAGTGAGCAAAGAACTGGAATAGGTCAGCCTGCTAAAAGAGCTGTATGCTAATACAGCTTTTGATACAGTTCCTGGAGAGTGCAATTATACGTCCAGTTGCCATTACTGGCTGATGCACGATGGTTGGCTAATGCTGTCCTCTGTAACTCATTCATAAATTAGAACATAGGTGATTCTAATTGAAATAAAGGCAGTGGTAAAATGTGGATAGGAAAGAGGAGAAAGAAGCTATGTTTTTGCCATTTCACCATTACTGGGAAGAGTCACTTCCACAAACGAAGACAACTCAGACAAATGTTTTCTTCTCAAAAGGAGATTGCTTGTGTGCATTTGAAAATTTTTACTATGACTGAAAAAGCACAGAACTATGCAAGATTAATACTGTGCCAGCTATTACTTCACTGCTTTGCATTATCCGTAAAACAAACTTTTTGTTCCTATTATTCCACTGATATTGTTTACACTCATAATCATGGGCCACAATTTTGCAGCGATGCCGTCCACTCGATTTTATGCCACTCTTTATCATCCACCATTCACTGCTGCTGATACCACTGGTAAAGCAGGCAGAGCATTGCTCTGACCACTGACAAAGTGCGAAAAGGAGTAAAATCGGAAGAGGCATCACTGCAAAACTGCAACCTTGTACTTCATTTTAGGCCATGGAAAGACCGAGTAGAAACTCATGGTGAAAGGAAATGACGGACTCCAAGTAGGCGGCCAAGTGAAACATGGCTGCAGTGAAAAGCAGCTACAGTGTTACAGCATTTTTTAAATATTTCATGCAAACTACAATGAAGTAGCAGAGAGGTAGCACACATAGCCTTAGCTTAAATGTTATGAGTACTGCTAAAATGAAGCATTCATAACAGTTGAAATGCTGCACATGTTGCTTTTTAATGATTTTAATAGGCTCAGAAAGTTGACAGCTTTTCATTTAACAAACATGGAGCGGGGTCCCTGAAGAAATGGCATGTAAACTTTCCTGTTGTGAAAACAAAATCGGCAAGCAATAATCTGAGAGTGGAAAACACTCGCCTCCAGTGGAATGGACCCTCCGCCAACCATGGGGTCGCACACTATGTCACTCGGCTTCAGATCACACAGCCTGCAGCAGGGTACACACAAGCGATATGTACCATCACTAAGGACTACGAATGCACTGAAGTCCAAATGGCACTGAAAGGCACACCACATGTAAGCAAACCATCTTTCACTTTGTTGCAGAAAACATCTGCATTGGGCTGATGTGTATCGATGACAACGAGTAGAGTTTTTTCATAGGTATCTGGTCTGTGTTGCACATGCTAATTATACCTCTGTCTCTATTTCAACTTCACTACACATGCACACGCACGCACACGCACGCACACGCGCACACACACACACACACACACACACACACACAGGGTGTTTCACGTAACATGAACCAAGAGTTTAAAAAGTGGTTAATCGCATGGTTTGCCACCATGTGGCGCTCCTTAAAGTATTTCTTATATTCTGCTTAATTAGTTAAGTAAGATCAATTATGTAAAATTATTAATATTTACTTTAGGGCAAAGTGCATTTCGTTACAATGTCGAGGGGATTCAGAAACGACCACTCCAATCTTCTACGGCAATGTACATGCTGTGTGGCGATTTCTTTTCAGTGTTTAAAGAAAGCCTGTGAAATATAAAATAAAACGAAGTGATTGCACTCATGTGCTATCATATTGCAGCGCTCTCAGCAGTTCAGTTGACTCTCAGTTGAAAGACAGCACTTGCCCTTTTTATGCTCTTCGATTTATATTTTTGTCCCAAGTCATGCAGTTACAGCTTGGAACATGCACCATCACAAGCAACAGTTTGGAGACCATTGCAGCAGCCAAAACTTTTCATTTCCTTTCTGGCATTTCCTTTCTTGGTCAGGAATTGAACCCCCCACCTCGTGCTCAGTGGCAGAATGCCGTAGTCACACTGAGCTACCAGAGTGGGTCTGTTACAATAAATATGCAGGTTGCTGTAGTACTATGCACTTGAATAGCAAAGCTTGAGTTGGGCCCAAGGTAAGTAAAGATACTTCTAAAAAGTGAAAGCATGACAGGCACAACACTTGCCTGAGCATGTTGTACGCAATAGTGCAGCGAAGGCTAGTGGGTCCAAAGTGCTCCAAGTGCCGGTGGTGCAGACTGGCCTGGGTCAATGTCAGACAGACGTACACGCAGCCAGGGTCCACGTGCAGTACCACTTCCAGATCATAGTTGCGCATGTCCACGCCCCAGCCAAAGAAGTCGTTCACCGCACCCCCGAACACGGCCGCCGCCTCCATTGAGGTGAACTTGTGATTCTCGCCCGACCGATGGCAGGTCACCCGAAACTTGGGGCCTTCCTTCTTGTTGGTCTCTTTCTGTTTCAATAGCAGAGTGGCATGGCGAATTCAAGCGTGAGAAATGGTGCATCTGCAGTCTGTGAGCCGTTACACTGGATACACATGAGGAACTGAAGTACGATTTGGGCTTATGGATTGCACATCACAGGATTATTCGTCACACATTCCCACACTGCTCACTTGGCTCATACAAAGAGACTCACAATACATATGGCAGCAAGCCAAATCACCTTTGAAATTTTCAGCTAGAAATGCCAAAATACCCAATTCTAGAAACAACTATTTTCAATCCAATTCAAGTAACTCGTTTAATTTAAACATGTTAAACAGAAATGCGTGGCTGTGGTTGCTCGCTCGATGACTGCAAGTGAGAGAGCACAGCCCATTTGCACTTACATTCGTTCGTGCCTATGCCTTAAGGAGCAAGACTACAGTTAGTTTGCAGTCTCTGTGGTGTGTGTCCCATTCTGTATTGAAGTACTAATTCTTGGCTTTGCGCAAAACAGAATGTCTATCATGAAATGAAAAGGATTAGTTCATCAGTGTAATCACCAGTTTTTCTCTTCTGTCATGGGAATGCTAGGTGCGAAGTGATCCAGCGTATGTCATGTCATGTGACTATTTTCATTCACAATAGCATCTGTCATGTGAATCCAGCTTTACACGAGGGCACAGCAATAAATTGCACTTGCTGCTTTGCTAGTTGTTCATATTTGACTTGATACATGTTAGTGCAATAAAAGACAACAGACAAGGAAAAAACCAGACCATTCACTTTTCTTTCTTGCGACTGCTGGCATGCATTGTAGCATGGCTGCTTCTGTTCTTTGCCTCACTGAAAACAGTATAGCCGAGAACCTTGCATCAATGCCTGAATGTCATAGGTTATCAGCTACCTCCTTATTGCTAATGAACGGTAGTGCTGCATTACTGGCACAACAAATTCGCATTGAGGTAAAGGCTGTTCTTCTGATCAGGGAGAGGGGGTGGGGTAGCAAATCAAAGTATAACTCAAAGTAACAGGGGCGCAGTGCAGCAATTCTGAAACAGCAAGTTAACTGCAGCAATCAAGTGATGTGATCAGAGCCATTATATGATGTTTCAGATGATGAGTGCATTTTAGTCTAAATAACGAATGTATGTACCTTTGCAGGTGTCATTTACACTTTCACTATTGACCAGTACCAATTCACAATGGCATGCACAGTGACAAGTGATCGACAGAGAACAAAATAAGGGAAACCTCAGGCTGGAGCCATCATTCCGACAATGGGACTTGTCTTCATTAGGGCCACATCTTTTCTTGGCAGCATTGGTGTATGTATTGCATACCTGCTAACTCTCCCGCTTTCTTTGGGAGCTTCCTTGATTTTGCCCAATTGAACAGACAAGGCCATAAATCCTCTAAAAAGCTGCCCCAACTCCACCACAAAAAAAGAAAGAAAGAAGAGTAAACACGTTGCACAGCACAGTTGGCATCGTAACTGCCATTATGCGCTATATAGCTAGCTGAAGCCAGATTTAAATCCAAGCCATTTGTGTATAGGCAGTGCAGGCATAACTCAGTTTGCTTCATATCACGACATGCGTTGAGGAGTGTGTGTGAGGTAAAGCTCTAATATGTGTTGCATAACGGTGCGTACTCTCAAGTTCGTGTCACCGGTATATCACCGTGTCATGTGGTGAAGCATATTAAGTGTTCAAAGGGGCCATTGCTAAGGGACATAATATATTGGCACGCACTAGTTACGCTAGAAGTCGAGGAAGAAGTGTGTGTGGTAGCTGCTGCAAAAACGAACTGTAAACGGCCGTTCGCTCAGAACTGACTGACTGACTTTTCCTCTCATGACAAACTGGTGGAGGCGCTGGGTACGCATCCATCGTATGCCTACGGGTCCTGAACCAGAAGCTACCGACGCCAGTACCTCGGGGACGGCAGAAATCTATCGAAGCAACTGTCGCCTCCAAGGTCTTCCACCGCAATACAGTCCCCTGGCAAGCACCGTGAGGAAGATGTCAACTACCGCAAGCCAAACCGAGGGGATCCCAAATGCTGCCGTACCATGCATTCTCAACGCGCCTCGCACGCCTAACCCGTTCCATGGCGACGCCTTTGAGGACGTTGAAGACTGGTTGGACCATTTTGACCGGGTCGCCGCCTTTAACGACTGGGACGATCGTCGTAAGTTGAAGAAGGTCTAGTACTTTTCCCTTTTAGATGCGGCGAGAGTATGGTACGAGAACCACGAAGCCTCATTTACCAGCTGGCAGGAGTTTTACCGACTGCTTTGCGAAGCCTTCAGCACTCCCGAAAGGAAAGAAAAAGCCGAACAGACACTGTCTTTGAGGTTCCAAATGCCAAACGAAACCGTCGCCATGTTCGTCGAAGACATGACGCGATTGTTCCGTCGGGCCGATCCACTAATGCCAGAAGACAAGAAGGTGCGTCTGTTAATGCGAGGTATAAAGGAACAGCTTTTCGCTCTCTCAGTTCGTTCGTGAGGCAACAGTCGTGGAACGTATGCTTCAGCAGTGGCTCTCGCAGTATGAACGCCAGACCACCATGACTGCTGCATGCTCTCTCGTACCTGCAAATGATGACAGGGAGTCCCTTACTGAGCTAATATGACAAATTGTTCGAGAAGAACTGCAGAAGTCCTATGCATTGGTTCCGGCACCTCCCAGTGCCGCGGTTCTTACGGATGTCATTCGGGAAGAAATCGGCAAAGTGGTTCATCCCTAGCCACCAACACGACCCGAACCTCCCACGTTCTCGTACGCGGATGCTCTTCGGGCTTGCGCACCGTCGACGGGCGGTTTTTCGCAGCCGCCTGCTGGGATTTCTCGACGCTCCCCAAGTCCGATCCACCGCATGAATCCACAAGCACCCTTTCATCCTGGTCCGCGCAAATCTACAGTATGGCGCGCCCCTGACAACAGTCCGTTGTGCTATCACTGCGGGGAGGCTGGTCACATGTATCGCGACTGCCAGTACCGACGGATTGGTCTGCGGGGATACCATCTGGACGCCCGTTGCCCGCGCTATGGCGAACGCCCGCACGAAATCGAGCAATACTTAGAAAGTAACCAGCTTCCTCCTGCCCCACAGCGAAGACAGTCACAGTCGCCTTCACCTCGTCGGTACGCGTCACCAAACCGTGCTCTACCCGCCTTTGATTCCGCTGGAGTCAACGGTGGAAGCCCGCGCCGGGGAAACTGAAAACGGTGACCTCCGGGGGTGAGGCCGCTGTCATGCGAATCGTCAAATATCCTCCGCCGACCCCATCCCCTCGTGACGTACCGCTGACACCTTCATTCGAAACTGCAAAAAGAACTTCTGCTGCTATTACTGCTTCCATCGACGGTTATCCGGTAACTGCACTTGTCGATACGGGAGCTGACTACTCGGTTATGAGTGCCTCACTGGCCACTCGGCTACGCAAGGTGCTGACAGCGTGGGACGGCCCACATCTGATTGCGGCCAGAGGACACCTCGTGTCACCCATTGGACGATGCACCGCGAGACTTGCAATTTCTACTTCGACTTTCGTAGCGTCTTTCCTTGTGCTGCCCAAGTGTTCTCGGCTAGTTATACTGGGCATGGATTTCCTCCAGGAATATGGGGCGATCATTAACCTTCGTGACTTGTTAGTGACTTTTTCTAACTATGTTTCTTCGGATTCGAGTGTGGAGGATGAACATCACCGTGCGGCTTTACGCGTGGTCGATGACTGCGTGACGTTACCGCCTCGAAGTAGCATCTTCTTCCTCATTGATTGCCCTCAAGACCAACTAGGAATAGGCATCGCCGAAGGTAACCTCACCATAGTGCTGGACTGCGAAGTCGGCGTCGCACGAGGTCTCGTAGAGCTCTAACATAGGCAAACCACGATTCTAGTTACCAACTTCAGTGGCGAATACAAGCACTTTGCGAGGCATACCACCATGGCCTACTTTGTAACGGTGGCCAAGTCCAACGCCTGTGCTTCGGTAACGACTATCTCGATTCCGGAACCCAGCGATGTGGACTTGACCAGTCACATCAACGTCAACCCACAGCTAGACCAAAACGAGAAGGAGAGGCTCCTCACTCTGCTATCGTCATTTAGCGACTGTTTCGCCACCACGTCGAAGATCAAACAGACTCCTTTAATCAAACACAGAATCATCACTGAACCAACCGTCCAATATGTTTGCCAACACGCTTATCGCATGTCGCAGAGAGAACAGGATGCTATTCGTCATCAAGTTAAACAAATGCTCGACGATGATGTCATTTAACCATCGACAAGTCCTTGGGCTTCACCTGTTGTATTAGTTAAAAAGAAAGACGGTTCACTACGATTCTGTGTCGATTATCGCAAATTGAACAAGATCACGAAAAAAGACGTTTACGCACTTCCTCGAATTGACGACTCCTTGGATCGCCTGCGACATGCCCGTTACTTTTCTTCAATGGATCTGCTTAGTGGGTACTGGCAAATTGAAGTTGACGAACGGGACCAGGAAAAAACGGCGTTTATAACACCTGACGGTCTCTATCAATTTAATACCCCTGTCACACTGGGTGTTTTAATGTCATTCGAACCGAATGGCATTAGCATCGAATGACATTATTCGGTTGCTACACAGCGATATTTAATGCCATTACCACCGAATGACTTCTGCAATCGAATGAGTTCGAGAAACTCATTCGGCTTCGCACTCGGAGCGAATGTGTACTCTCAACCCCAGAAACTAAGCAAAACAGGACACAGTATTTGCAAATTGAAAACCGTACTCGTATAGAAATAATAACGTTTGCGTGTTTTAGTGGTTTTGTTACTTTAAAGACACAAAATATGTGAGGCAGGCTGTCGCAAAATGTTGTTACTCTCCAGCTCAGCAGCGTCTGGCCGCCGCCCATGCCACCGCAACTCTGCTCGTCGGCCATAGAACGTCTAATCGCTTCCTCCGATTATTACGCCTTCTCGTAATGCAAAGTACGCAGCAACTAATCGCTTCACCTGCTGCAACTTAGCGTCGTCGTCCAGCAACGCCATGTCAGCCATTTTATTTGTTTTCAATTTATAGGCTACTCAGGTGGCTAAGCCTTGTTTTGGCTTATAGTGGCCACATAGTCTGAAATAGAACAACTTTTTTTTATAGGCATTACTAAAATATTTTTTTTTTCAGTGAAGTGACGTCCCAAAAATATATTTAAATATATGGATTGCTTATGCAAGCACTTTGTACCTACCTTGTTCTACTTTAGTTGCCACGTATTTTTCGGAATGATCGCCATTGATATCGCCACCGAATGACATTAATTTTTCGAGTGTAGCACCTCCGCGGGCAAATGACATTCGTTGCACCGAATGCCATTCGATTCGAATGACATTAAAACTCCCAGTGTGACAGGGGTATAAGGTCCTCCCTTTTGGATTGTGTTCCGCTCTGGCCACATTTCAACGCAAATTGGACACAGTTTTATCTGACCTCAAGTGGAACTCGTGTTTAGTCTACTTAGACGATGCAGTTGTTTTTTCCACCACGTTTGAACAACACATCCAGCGGCTTGAGGTGGTTCTTCAAGCTACCCACACCGCCGGCCTCTCCCTGAAGCCCGAAAAATGTCACTTTGGCTACGAGGAGCTCAAATTTCTAGGTCACATTGTCAGCAGCACCGGTGTGCGCCCTGACCCTGACAAAGCCATGGCAGTTGCTCTGTTCCTGATACTGAAGACAAAACATGATGTCCGCCGATTTTTAGGGCTTTGTGCGTATTACCGCCGTTTTGTACCCAATTTTTGTGAAATTGCCGAACCTTTGCAACGACTCATCAAGAACGACGTCACATTTGTCTGGGGCCCGGCACAATCCGACGCCTTCCATATCCGTCTACAGACACCACCGATCCTTGGTCACTTTGTCTGCTGCTGAAAAAAACTACTCAGCAACTGAAAAAGAATGTCTGGCAGTCATATGGGCTATCCAGAAATTCCGCCCATACCTGTATGGACGCCCCTTCCGTGTTGTCAGCGACCACCACTCTCTCTGCTGGCTGGCGAATCTCAATGATCCTTCAGGCCGTCTCGCAAGATGGAGCCTTCGGTTGCAGGAATTTGATGTGACTATCCTCTATAAGTCTGGCCAGAAACACTGACACCAACTGTCTCTCCCGCGCCCCCGTCGAACCCGCACCACTAGATACTGACGATGATTCTGGTTTTCCTTGTACTCTTCCGTCTTAAAACCTTGCTCAACAGCAATGCCAAGATTCCGAGCTCCAGCCCTTGATTGAATACCTTGAAGGAAGCCGCCCACAACCCCCACGGCAGTTCGCGCGTCACTTGTCCTCTTTCTGCCTACGTGGCGACATCCTATACAAGCGGAACTTTCACCCTACGGCAACCGTTTTCCTGCTCGTTGTTCCCGCTACTCTCCGCGACGACGTTCTACATGCATGCCACGACGAACCAACATCCGGGCCATCTTGGTTTCATGTGTACTCTCGCGAGGATCAAGCAGAAGTACTATTGGCGAAAACTCACAAAAACCGTGAAGCAGTACGTCAGAAGTTGTCGAGATTGCCAGCGTCGCAAAGTTCCACCACTGAAACCAGCCGGTCTGCTTCAGCCTGTCCAACCTCCTTGTTCACCTTTTGAACTTGTCGAGATGGATTTACTCGGCCCATTTCCCAAGTCTTCGGCTGATAGCCGCTGGATCGTTGTCACCACCGATTACCTCACTCGATACTGCGAAACACAAGCCGTTCAGCGAGCTACTGCTTCAGATGTTGCTAACTTCTTTATCAAAAATATCGTTCTTCGACATGGTGCTCCCGCTGTCGTAATCACAGACCGTGGTACGGCCTTCACTGCCCAGTTGGTCCGAGATATTCTGCAGCTGAGCGGAACAACGCACCGTACGGCAACTGCGTATCACCCGCAGACTGACGGTTTAACTGAGCCTCTCAACAAAACGATTGCGGATATGCTTTCCATGTATGTTGCCACGGATCATAAAAATTGGGACGAACTGTTCCCGTATGTGACATTCGCGTACAACACTGCCCTACAAGAAAGCACCGGGTTTCCTCCTTTTCGTCTGGTCTACGGACGCGACGTCACCACTATGCTCGACGTGATGCTCCTACCAACTTCGTCTCAACCTACCGCACCAGATACAGACGCCTTTGTTCAGCGTGCCGATGCAGCGCGGCACCTTGCGCGGCAATGAATTCTATCCCGACAAAGTCAAGATGCTCGTCGATACAACATATGCCTTCGAGACGTCACATACAACCCAGGAGATATTGTATGGGTTTGGACCCCTATACGTCAGCGAGGCTGGTCAGAAAAATTATTGCGCCGATACTTCGGCCCCTACATAGTTTTGCGTCGTCTAAGTCCTGTCAACTACAAAGTTATTCGAGCCGACACTTCGCACCACTCCCGTAGACCACGTTCCTCTGACATTGTTCACGTTACCAGGATGAAGCCCTACCATTCGCGCTGACTCTCATCCACAAACTTTGTGATGCGGCCCCTGTCGTCACTTCCGTTGTCTTTCTCACTTCTTTTATTTTCTCCTTGTGGCTTTTAACATCTCCCCAACTTTATTTATTTATTTTTTGGAGGGAGGGGTAATGGCACGCACTAGTTACGCTAGAAGTCGAGGAAGTAGAAGTGTGCGTGGTAGCTGCAGCAAAAACGAACTGTAAACGGCCGTTCGCTTAGAACTGACTTACTGGCTTTTCCTCTCTTGACAATATGCGTTCCTTAGTTAGACATGTGCGCATGTGCACTCTCCGATCACAGAACGAGCACTGCGACATCTAATAACTGTACTGGCAGCCATTCAGAGCTGTTAGATGTTTCTAATATTGCCTTCACAAAAAAGAGCAATGTTTTCTTTCCTTTTTTTCATCTCTCTTTGGACAAGCAAGCATACACTGATATACAATATGAAAATGATAAGCTTTCATGCACAAAAGAGCATGGAAGCATTCTACACAAGAAATCCAGGGATGATTGTGTAAGTACGCCTTCTCTGGCAGAAGAAGAGATAGCCTTTGTGCATGAAAACTGCTAATTATTGTACTGCACCAGTGCACGCATGCTTAATCTGAGCAGACTACAAAAGGCTGGCAATATTCTGCATAACCTCATTTCGGCTGCACTGTTTCAGCTTACGTTGAAAGTGGCATCAATGCACAGAGACATATCCTGAATTTATTAATATACTTGGGCTCAAACCTCTCCTCTTACCCATCAGTAGATTGGCTTCAATGCTTGCCATAATTAGAACACACCCAATCAAAATGTAGAAATGGCAAAACTTTGTCACCTCATCACCAGCACCGCTGTCAGGCTCTTTCTGGCGTTGGTGGAAGAAATCGGCCAGTTCAAACTTGGCACTTGGGTGCATCCGCCTCCAGACCTCCAAGCCTGTCTCCCAGCGCATCTTCTCCACTAGTGGAACAAGTGCTGCTTCCATTTCCTCCTTGGACGACGGCACCTCCATGCTCGAAAACGTTGCAATCACCACATAGAGGTTGTCCACGCCTTGAAGGTGCCACACCTGTCAATTTAGCACCACCACTCTGTCAAGCGACAAATAAAAGATGATTAAAGGCACACTGAATTACTTTAAACGCATTAGTTTGGACCAGAGATGTATGCTTTCAAGATCGGTTTCCTTTCAAGACTGGACTTTCATTTGTGGAGTTGATGCACAGCCCAAATAATTCAACAGTGGTCGTTTTTATGGCACACACAGTTCTTCACTTGTTTGAACATTACCTTCGATGTTGTTGCACATGATGAATTGGTATCTGTTTATCTATTATTATGACGTCTATTTCATACTAGGGTCAAACCAGGATATATCAAACCCACATATAACAAATTACCTACTGTATACATCGTACATATGTAAAATACCCTTGAAAATTTTTTGTATAAACATTTTATTTGATATACTGAATTACCTATATGTCGAGCTCTTTTGTGATCCCCTTCAGATTCACTATGTCCGGGTTTGACTGTACAGTGAACCTGCACAAAGTACAAACTGTACACATTTCTTTTTGTGTCGACAAAGAGGTCATGTTGTCATGACAGATTTCTTCGCCCTGTTGTACATGAAGGGATTCAGGGCTCGCCAAGCTCATTGAGGCCGCCGTTAGCCTCAACCTCCTCATTCTACCAGTAAAGAATAAATCTTCAAAAAGAGTAATTTAGAAATGCAGCAAACTTCATATTCCTCATTAAAGGCTGCTTAATGAAACAATTCTAGGCAAGCTATTTACAGATTAAGTGATGCAATGGCAGAAAAGTGGTACAGTCTATTTTACCTTTGTTGAGTTCCTGTATCTACAAGCAGTTTCCTGATCAATGTACTTTCTCCTTCATTAAACTGTTTTGATACTGGAATCACAAAATGTGTTTTGTTTTGTTTCACTGCTACTGAATGAGACTTCGTACTGTTAGAATAAGGACCCTCTACAATGAACACCCTCCAGGCAAATAGAGCAGTGTACCTATACGCATAAATATACGCACAGATATCTGCTGTAGTGGCTCAGTGATGGTAATCAGCTGCTGAGTACAAGGCCGCAGATTTCAATTTCTGGCTGTGGTGACTGCATTCTGACGGTGCCAAAATGCAAAAACACCCGTATACTTAGATTTAGGCACAGGTGAAAGAATCCCGTATGGTCAAAACTGATCTGGAGCATCTTTCATGGCCCCAGAGTTGCTTTGGGACATAAAAATCCGTAAATGAATGAATCAACCTATCAATGCCCATTACAAAACTGACAAGCACTTTAGGCAGACTATGATCATTTTAATGTGATTAGCATTCTTAGGATACTTCCTTTCTAGCAGCCATCTATCAATGTCTATTATCAACTTGGGTCTCTAGGTAGTCCATCGTCTAATGAATAAAGCATCAGGCTCCTGCGCTGAGGGAACCAGATTCGAAACCAATTGTTAAACCAACTTGGGTCAGCGGGTGTGTGCCACTTTTCTATGACAAAAAGATCCTACAGAACTTCTCCAGTCGTGGGCAGAATGGAACCTGCATCATATATATTCAGACAATCTTGTCTGAATTTACATTCGGCATTGCTTTAATGCTAATTGCATTAACGCTGACATTCAACGTGAGATAGGTTATGGCAGAATTTTTTATTATTTCGCCATAACCGCAGTCATGGCATATTTATGATTCTTTGATGGGGCTTAACCAAGGAGGCTAAAAAAGTTGCTGAAGGGGAGAGCAAAAATGAAGCCGGACACCAACATCTTACCACCATAGCCACGAAAAAAACGTTAGCAAACAGTGGAGAATGCAGGAAGCGCTTTCTTCTGTGTAGGTTTAAGATTGCCTTGTGATTACTGCTCGAGGTCAGTTCTCTAAGGAAGTATAAACGTCTTGGCAAATTTCATGGCATATCATGGTATCAGTACGCAGCCAAGATCAATATTTTTGCCAGAAATAGCAAGGTTATACTTTCCCATTAACCTAGCATTTACACTGGTACAGCAAAAGCACTTGAACTGTGAGCGCACTCCAGGTGCCCTGGCCCTCTCTCCGAGTGTAGTATGGGCAAGTTCAGGCTCTACCTCTGCTGGTAACAAGCTGTGTAGACTGGCACTCTAGTACTCTCATATATTTTTTTAAACCTTTGTTAATTTAACGCCCAAAAAGTACTATGGGGCTATTAGAAATGCCATAATGGAGGACCTCGGGCAAGTTTTGACAAGAGATTCTTTAATGTGCACCCAAAGCTGTTGGAGGACTCCGCCTCCATCGGAACGAGGACGCTGTGGACTTAACCTCCGACCTAGTGCTCAACAGGAGGATGCCACACCAAAGACATTAGATGACTTTGGTCATATCCACTGGACCAATGTGGCCTCTAAGATTTCGAATTGAAATTGAGTAAAAATGTTAAATTTTTAGATATCTGCACAACCTGAGAGGGACTACACAGCGTCCCCACTTGCATAACTTCATTTTAGAAAGAATAAAATCGTTTGCGTCACACCAAAGTGACAGCCTGGTTTGCTTCTTATATCCAAAGAAGAAATCAGCACTTCCAAAAACAGTTTTGATTAGCACCGCATTTTTCTCGTACTAAACACCACAATTCTGAATCCATCGAAGGCGTATGCAGTTGCGCTCAGAATCGTCGTAGCTGCCGTAAATGACGGGCCGACTGCAACAGCTCGCGAATGAACGCCGTCAAACGCTGTTGGCGTCCGTCCCTCTTCCGACAGGCGAATATTAATAAGCATAACGTTAAGCGCACTCGTACGCAACAAAGAAAGTTCCTTGAAATCAACGTATACCATCCTTCAAATTATTTTCACGTTTCTCTTCTTTTGGGTTCACAGTGACGCCGAACGCGTCCCACTGAATGGTCAACAAGCGGGTACGCGTGTTGTTTCCAAACGCGCACGCGACCATAGAATAGACGTGCTCCTTATTCCGTACGCGCCCACTTTTCTACAAATTTATAGGCCACAGCGTGACGATAAGACCGGCGTTGTTCCACGCTAGTTAAACCCACCTCGGTGACTCGGTCGACAGGCAGGTCGAAGAATACGCGGCCGCGCGCCGTCTCTGGACGGACGCCCAGCTTGTCGGTACATTCGTCGCGTGCAATGTGCTCCAGCCCTGTAACCACGGTCGCCTCGATCCGGCAGACTGCGTCGAACGTGTGCGCGCCCGCTGGCGCGGTCGACGCACCGTCGCAGCTGGTTTCGCATACTTCGGTTTCCACGCCGTCGGGCATGCTGCTATCCATGTTGCTGTCAGACGTGGCGGCCATTTTCAAACCAATGCGGTTTCGAATCTCTGGATTGACCTCGGCCTGGCACATCATGGCACATGCTGGCACGACGACAGTTTGAGATGCTAACATTATGGATGGTAATGATGCTCGCGGAAAGAAGTTAATCTGAGTAAATGTCAACGCATATGTTTATAGCCAGTCAAATAATTTAACAACTAGCACATTAATATGTACTGCAACGTGAACGAATTCGAGCACATTTATCTGAGCGCTTTGCTGAACGTGTTCGAAGCAAGTATGCACTATTGCATGTTTTTCAAAGCAAAAAGGTATAACCCCCATAACGGTATAGCAAGTTTGTGTAGGTGTTCTGTGGTATAGCCTCCTTGATTCAAAGTCAACTGTTCACAAAAACATATTTTTTTAAATGTTTAGGCAGTTAGGCACCGCGTCACAAAGGCAGCGCCATGGCTATTTCTATGGCTACTCGCGTTCGCTTGTTCTATGCATCCTCCTTGGTTCTACGCAGGTCGTGGTGGTTCTACGGGTCTAACATCTACCATTTACGATCATGGCCGCGGATCGTGACGAGTATGGTCGAATCCAATGTCGTATGGTGAGCACGGTAGTAATAGTAGCATGTTAGTCCGTTCTTGTGCACACAGGTGCGCGGGCGTTGCGATTCGCCAGAACCGTGGACGTGTATTGGACATGTGTCCTAATATGTGTGCCCGAAGCAGCGCTGTGCATAAAAACTTGGACCTGTCAATCAATGCAAAGCCGCTGCAGTGAGGTTGTTAAGTATGAATCCTTCAGCATCAGCCTCTCCCTCATCCATGCTAAGAACGTCGCGTAATGGTGTCATTTCGCAGTGAGCTTTGTTTAGTACCGCGTTTGGACGCAATACTTGCTTTTTTTATGTCTGAGGAAACCATAAATGCGCGTCGTCCATGGAGATGCGAAACCGCAATATCAACTGTCTCAGAAAAGCCCACAGCTTTGCAAACGATGAGTATTTATTTTCGACGAAGCAGGCAAGTACTTCACCAGGATGTTGTGTTAGAAATGTGGTGAAAAATTTACAGTGAAGAGAATTAATTGCACGTGAAGAGAATATGATAAATTTTCTCGGCCGAGAAAAATTACACTAGTAGAGCTCGCAAAACGTTTTTGCCCGTGCAGAATACGATGGCAAAGCTGCCGCTTTCATGACAGGATGGTCCGCAGCTTGTTTGTTAATGTGGTTATGAGGAGTCGTTATTGGCTTTCAGGATCAACATCACACATGTGGTGATAAATGCATTATTACTCATTGAGCTACCTTGCACTGTAATGTGGTTTGGCAGTGAAGCCTTTTATTAGTGAACTCGTATTTAGGGTTTCATTAGCTGCTGTTGCTAAATTGTTATTTTCCTGCATAAGAAGGAAGTATAGGAGCAACGTGAATAGGAAGCAGGGAAGACCTAAGCAGGACAAACATTAATTGAAACATTGATTGCTAACAGCAGTGGTAAAGTATCGAATGGTTAAGAGGAATGAAGTGAACCAACAAAGCTTCCACTGTGAATCCTCTGTGCCGCAATTACTTCTTTACAGGATCGAGGATAGAAGACAACTGGCAGGAGCACAGTTATACAGTTGCTTCTGTGACAGACAGGTTGCTTGGGACTGGAGTTCTAGAAGACCTTCACTGTCACATTGCTTTATATTTATTTTACACAGCTCAGCTTGGTAAGACCTGGAGTGGTATTCTCGGTCAATCACTTTCAGGGATATGATCACCTCCACAAGATTTCGTGTGGCTCGGTACTGGACGTGCTTATGACTACTAGTGAAACCATTCCTGGCACTGCATCAATACAGTGTGTTTGACACTGTTTGTGGAATTCTGTTGCCCATGACCTGTGCCTAGTCACGCAAGATATCTAGTAACTGATTGTGTCCCTGAAAGTGCCAGAATGAGAATACATTCCCTGGATGCCAGCTTGGCATACAGGATTGATGCATGTAGATCATGTATATGACACATAACATGTAGGGACCCAGCCCCTGCCCTTGCTCCACAATGAGTCATGTGGCAGAACAGGGTGCTGATGTTACACTGCCAGGTAAGGCATCATAAAAGCCTTTGCGAAATATTTTCGGAGCCCCTTCAACAACTACTAAGCAGCAGTCCCACTGTTGGAATTGTGCGTGCACTTAGGACAGGCTGATTGGGTCTTGCGTTTCTGTTGATGTACTAATGGCTGCTATGGTTACAGAATGTAAGTTAGTGCAGCCCTTTTAGTGCATGTGCATATTCTCACAAGTCTTATCATGCTTTTAAAGCACTGTGTACACATTTTGCATACATCTTGCTACTAAGTTGTACCAAAGCAACCATTCTTAAGGCATTGTAACACACATTTGTGCACTCATATCTACGCCTACAGCTCATGCTTTTTCTTTCTTTATTATTATTTATTTTTTTTGCTCTTCCCACTGTTCCCACACTAGATAGGGTCACTGTGTCACTAGCATAAATATGTGTGGTGCATTTTAGTGTATGCAGCATTGCTAATGAATGTACTGCATGACTTCTGCAGCAAGAGAGAACTAACACCTTCAGTTAATACTTATTCTGGAGCCTTATAGATTGGGTGATGCTGATATGGGATGTCGAGGAAGGTTTCAGTGGGGGCACGAGAGGGAGTTAGCCAACTCCGTAGAGATGTAGGGCAATAGCTGCAAGGTACGTTTTTCAAAGAAATTTTAGTAAAGGGAACCCATGTTACTTTCCTCTGTAGCTTGGATGACAACTTTTTCTATCTTCAAGTTTCCTCCTCCTTGGTTCATTTCTACGAACTCATTTTCATGGTAACGCACTATGTACAGTCAGATGCCCTTGTGATGAAGTGCTTTGGACCTCTGAGTTCCATCGTTATGCAGGTCACTTTGTTGTCAAGATTGCACACCATACTGGTTGCAGTTTAGCAGGCTAAGCCTGTTCAGCAAAACAAAACTCTTATTTACTGTGAATTCTGTATTTACTTAGTGAAAGAAGCTGCTAATTTTCTTGTGCCCACTTTATCCAACAAAATGCGTGACTATAGCCGATCTCATGACATTGAGGTTCACAAATTGCTAGCGCCACTTCATCAAAGTGTTCAGTTCGTTGGGACAGCTACCACTGCTACTGTGGAATTCAAACTCAACCGATTCGTTTTGGCTGTGATGTCAACCAATGCTCCTTAGGCACACTCCAGCTCAGTCGTGGCTATGAAGCGCAGTGCTGCTATTTGTGTTCTTTCTAAGGCAACAAATAAGCCACCGGGGGTGTGTAAATTTCTTCATTGCATTGACAAATTAATTGTGGCGTTCTTAGCTATAGAATCATTCACAATACACATGAAAGACAGGAATTTGGCTTGGGCACATGGAATCTGTCATTAGATTGGTCATTTTATTGAAGAGGCTTCATTGGCTGAGGCATTCTAGCATACATATAAAAATGTAGCCTTTTCTTTTTCATTTGAACCCCTCCCAGTGGTTCAGTGGCAATGTTGTTTCGCTGCTGATCATGGTTGCGGGTTTAATGCCTGGGCCTGGCGGCCACATTTTGATGGAGGCATATTGCAAGGACACTTGTGTACTTAGATGGTGCACACTAAAGAACCCCACATGGAGAAAATTAATCCAGAGCCCTCCACTGTGGCATCTCTCAAAGACCCACTGTTGCTTTGAGATGTTAAGTCCTATGAATCTATTAGTAAATAATTTTCTTATTTACTCACATCCTGTCTGGTCCTAAAGGCATTACAGAGAGGAATGATTAACAGGTGATAGCTTAAGCGCTGTGTGTGCATATCATCTTCCTCATCTGTACATAACCATCATCACAACTTGGGGCTATAATAGTGGGTGGCTCGCTCATTGAAATAAAAGGACGACCTGTGGCCTAACCGTTGTCTCGCAAGTGGTGGAGGTGCTGGGTACATAGCGATGATGTCGGCTGCAGTAGTGGGGTTCTTCACAACAAGGGCATTCAATGCAACAGACCGAATTCCTTTGAGTAAATGACGCACACAGTCATTATCTGGCATGGAGCCGTTGACACGGTGGCAAAGGGCGACTACGTCTTCTATACATGAAGTGTATGATGCACCGGTGTGCTCAACATGCTTGGCAAGCTTCTTCTTTGCAACCTCTGAACGGGCACTGGGGATAGCAAAAATCTGTCGCAGCTGCTGTTAAAAGAGGTCCAGTCTATGAAGTCACATTCATGGTTGAGAAACCAAGTCTTCTCAACGTTCGTTAGATAGAAGGCTACATTAGTGAGCTTTGCAGAATCATCCCAATGATTAAATGCACTCACGCAGTCTTAATTTTCCAACCAGTCCTCGACATCATTGCCGTTGAGACCAGTAAACATCTGCGAGTCCTTCCGAGTGCTAGTAATGGTCCAAGAAGCTGTCCCCACAGGAGCAGACATAGTGGAAGCTGCCGTGTCGGGCTGCTGACCTTGTGACTTGGCCGGGGGTAGTGGATAGGAGTGGCGATCCAAGCAGAGCTCCAGGGATGTACTCGAGGGGAAGCTCTGTAGAGGAGAGGACTGCAAGACTGCAGAGCAAACCTCCCCTGTAGACTACTGTGTCACTCCTGTTAGAAGTTCGTTCTGACTGTCGTTGCCGTGGTTCTGACATTGTTCACGTTTCATGTCTTTAACCATTCGATGTTTTTTTCCAGCCTGATTGCGGCCAGGCTGCCCGCTTCAGCGCACGGGCGAAATTGGTATGAGTGCTGCATATGCATTTCATCTTCCTCATCTGTACACACTCATCATCATTTGAGGCCATATAGCGGATGGCTTGCTCGCTGAAACAATAGGAAGACCTGCAGCCTAACCATTTTCTCGCAATATCACGGCGAAGCTGTATAGGGCTAGCCGATTTGTCTGTCCATCGGTTTGTCACCTGTACGCCAAAAACTCCTCTGGTGTAACCCCACGCACATGCGTGAAAAAAAAGGGGGGGGGAAAGAGGCACGCGATTGGCTATCCCAGTAGTGACATCATTGCTCTCCATCATAGCTGAGCGTGCACGCAGCGGTTCCTTTCCGGCTCTGAAATAGGTAGGCCATGCTTCATACGTACTCTTGAGGAGCAGGCAGCTTTGAATCAGCAGTGCCATGAGCAGAACCGGCAACGAGTTTGTCTGCGCCATGCCGATGCTGCTGCCCGAGCAGAAGAACAGGCTCATGCAGCTGAGTGCAAGCGGCAACTGCGTACCGAGGGTCTAGCAGCCTACCAAGCCATCATTAAATGAACCATCAGGATTAACCCAGCGATAAGCACCAGGACTGCACGTTTCAACTTCGTTGGTTAACCATCTGTACGGAGTGCTTGGGCGGTAATTTTTTACTTCTTGAATGTGGCCAAGACCTAGGCTTGCAGTGATAGAGGCAGAAAAGTGGTTCTGTTTGCTCTTGTTCGTGGCAAAAAAAAATAATAAATGTGGTTGATGTTAGGTAGGGACATTTTAGTTTGTCTGGCAACTTCTTACCATTTGCAGATAACCAGGTTACTGAAGGCATAAACTTGAGCTGCCATGTTGACAACGCCCCCTGGCGGTGCAGTGCTCACCCAGACGAACGGAGCTATTGCAGTAATCAAGTGTAGCCTACTTCACTGCTTGTGTAAATTTGTGAATGCATTGCCTTTTTAAATGTCTTTTTGACAAGAACACTCATGGGCCACAAAAACGTGTCCGTAAGGCATTGTGGCTAGATGAGACATCACAAGGTGTCGGGAGCAGCATTGTTGCTGCCATGCACCTCTCCGGTAACACTGCAAACCATTAACGGCAAGAAATTTGCAGACAAGCTAAAGCTCTTCATTAATGTGGCATGATGGAATGTAAATCTTTAAATGAAGTGATAGTGGGGCTGGTGGGAAAGACAAGTTCATGTATAAGGTTTTTTTTTTTTTTTTTTGTATGGGAAATCTTGTGCATAAGGCTTGAGTACAAGCATTCGCAGTGCAGTCATCGTGTTGGCAGATCTAAGTTGAATTTGATTGACTATGTGCTGGTGTAATGGCAATATATAGAAAGTATTCAAGAAGCAGTGGCATAGTGAACGGATTAAAGAGAATTAGTTAATGCTATTCTGAAAGAATCCCAGATAGATGAAGCACATAATATCTTTGGTATTACTGAAGATTTGTACGTCAAATTGGGAACGGCGAAAGAAATTTTTAGAGCTGATGTGCAAGTGTGCGATTAGCTTTATTGGATTGTTGTACAACATGTATATTTCATAAGAGGTTGTGAGTTGCATGTAATTCCAAGGTGCCTGTGTGAAGCTACGGGGATTATAGTAAAGTTGTTATGGATCTCAAGCAGCAGAAACTTGATGTGGGTGAGTTGGATTAACATACTTAAAGAAAAGAAAAAAGCACTACAACGACACGGACTAAAAGAAGAACATGTACGATGGACAGGCGCTAACTTCCAACTGAATGTTTATTTGAAGATACAGGATTTATATAGACAGAAACAAGAACGCACCATTGTGACTTCACGACCTCTCTATCGCATCAGAAAAGCAATCTCTTTTTCGATAAGTGCCACTGGCGGACAGCTAATGCACGTGCCCTCGGCCTTCGCCATGTAGAAAGCTTCTAATATCTCTTGTTCTAGTCTATCTCTAGAATGTGCCAGAGACCTGGTGTTGTGAAGATATGGACAGCATTTGTGACGTTTACAATGTTCAGCCAGATAGCCCCCCGCATTGTTATTTACAGCCCAATTGTGGTCATGCGCCCTTTCATTGTAACATCGTCTGGTTTGACTGATATAAACCTGGTGGCAGCTTAAGGGTTTCTCATATACGACATTTCTAGTGCATTCCGTGTATTGCGCTGCATGTTTCTTGGAGCATAGTTCGGGTTTTGCCTTTGTCAGCATAGGGCATATCTTGGCCAATTTACATGGTGCACTGAAGAGAAGATTAACATTGTGCCTTTGCGCAACCTTCTTGAGGTTGTGGGACACCCTGTGCCAATGTGGAATTGCAATAACAATGGGGTGGGGCAATCTGGCTGAACATTCTAAACGTCACAAATGTCGTCCGTATCTTCGTGACGCCAGGTTTCTGGTACGTTCCAGAGATGGACTAGAACGAGAGATATTAGGAGCTTTCTACATTGAAAAGGCCGAGGGAACGTGCATTAGGTACCCATCAGTCGCACTCACCGAAAAAGAGGTTGCTTTTCTGATGCAATAGAGAGGTTATGAAGTCACGGTGGTGCTATTGTTTCTATCTATATAAATGCTCTTTCTTCAAATAAACATTTCGTTGGAAGTTAGTGCCTGTCCGTCGTACATGTTCTTCTTTTAGCCCGCGCCTTTGTAGCACTCTTTTCTTTTCTTCAAGTATGTTATGGATCTGTTTGTGCTGCTTCAAGCAGTTGAGAGTTATATACACTACTCACCACAGCTTTATTTGTGTGACTATCTTGTGAGTTGTACAAGCAATTTGGAGGAGCTTGATATTCAATCTTTTTTTTTTGTTTCTTTGCCTTCCCATTTTTCTTAATTCACGTTAGCATAAAATTGATTAGGATTTCTGTTTATCATTTAAAGGAATACTGCATCTGTCAATTCTAATTTTCATCATTCTCATTATTTTCAGGATCTTGCTTCAAGGCCATATGCAATCCTCAAGAATCAAGAATATCTTCAACTGACTGTCTGCTTGTGTAGTAGTTCTGAAACTTCATGTGACATCACCATAGCATCATTCTCAAAATTGTACCTTTATGTTATATCGACATTGTACAGTCAACATCAAATGTTTAAGAACCATGGGATCAGAAATAAATGTAGGATTTCCTATTGGTTTGGTACCATAGCCAGTAAAACCATACAACAATATATGTTGCTCGCATATGCATATATGGGCTGAAAAGCAAAATACTAGGCTGTGGAAATATTGAGCTTTTTCCCAGATCATTGTTGAGTAAGTTTTCAATGTCAACAGTGCATGTGTTTAAAAGGTGCCCCAGCTAACATTAACCAAGTTTTTGTTGAAAACTTATTAAAGGAACACGGCGCAAGATAGGATTTTGAGGCCTACTGTGCTTAGTGGTATCTTGCCCAGTGTTCTTTAAATCTTTTTTTTTTTTTTTCCGAACAGCTTCGCTAATGTTAGTTGAGACACACATTTCTATGTGCAACTTTGCATAGATGTTTTAGCTGGTAACCATTCCTACCAGAGCAGCAGCTGTAGGATATTTTATTTGGCACCATAGAGAATGTTATCTTGAATACCCATGGCTGATAGACTGCGAGATTTCAGTATGACAATTTAAATACTGAGATAAATTGGGCAATGCAAGAATGCTTCTGTGTTTCTAACCTTTACCCGAGGTTTGAAAGCTTGTAAAGTGTGGCAGAGATAGGACTGTCAGGTGTACATGATTGTTCTTTCTAAACCACTGGCTGATGTCAGCTGAAATTTCACACAAAGGTATCACTTTGCATGAAGTTTAATACCATGTTTTCAGGCATTACTTACCAGTTTTGTTCATGGTAAATTCAAAGTGGCTGTCATCTGCAGCAGTGCCACTAAAGAATTTTCTGTCCTGCTGCAATGAAATAGTGGCACCATCTGCCATGGCCAGTCAAGGCTACCATGAAAACTTGATGTTCAACGTAGCCATGTCTAATGGTGCCACCATTACGTTGTGGTTAGGATGCTTGAATGTCGAAGATGTAGTATTGGTAGTAATGAGGCAATCTAGTTGCGGTGGAATTGACGTGTTTTGAGTGCCGCTACCATGCATGGCACCCAGTTTGGATTTGTTTTGCATGAAACTGGCGAGTAATCCCCCAAAACATTGCAATAAACTGAACTTCATGCAAAGTGGTACCTCAATAAGGCAAATCGGTTCTTCAAAAGCCCGCAAGGTGGCGGAAGCACGGATTGCAATTTTTTCCTTTCACAAAGTGGTAGGTTTTTGTGAAATTTGAGCACACATCAGCCAACGGTTTAGCAGAAAGAGTCATGTATACCACACTCAGTACAAGCTGCATTTGTTCTTCACATTGAGTGTGCTAGCAAGTGCTGCTCAATTCTAAAGTAGTTATACATGGCCATTGGTAATGAACAATATAGGAATCCATTAAACAAACCATATTTTTTGTTATGCCATATATTCAATATGGTGAAAATATGATTATGTTAGCTTGCCATGTAAATTTCTTTTGTTCCAGCTTGCTTATAAAGCTACATTTGATCCTCCAATCCACTGACCAAAAGTGTGAACTTTGAGAATGTATTGCATGTGTCACAGTGGCTAGCTTAAGGTCATTTCAGGTAAAGAGGTTTTCAATAATTGTGTTCATTACTGAAAATTAAAGCAGCAGTGGATTACCGGCTGCTTTAGTCCAGGTATATGAATTGTGTGCCTTATCAATATATTTGTGGTGTTTGTACACTGTCCGAACTTTTTGATGAAAAAATGTGTTCTGCTACACACAAGGCATTATAGCTTATTACCTTGAGTAAATTACTATTTACATATACCTTATCAATATTCGTACAGGTTGCGCCTTCTCTACTATTGTCTACCTACACATTTATTCTCGTAGCTGCTGAAAGTATAATTCTCATATAGTACATACATTAAAATGGCTCTTGCCTTAGGTTTCTGTATCTGTTCAAAGCTATTGCATTGTACCAAGTACAACAACGCCACTGTATGTATTATATCTGTTTATCTGAACTGTGGTTAAACCGTAACATTAACCATTCTTCTGCATCATTGCAGTGCTGTCTGACAAGCATGGACCTCTGCCCACAAGAACAACACCGGAGGTGTTTCTTCTCGAACCTGGCCCTCACCAGCCTCGCTCAGAATCATCGCTTAGTTGTAGCGTCCTACCATCTGGAGACATTTACGTCAGCCTCCTGCGTCATGACAGCGATCCACTGGCTAAATTACTGGCTTCCGGCAGAGCCACCATAGAGGAGAACAGTGCAGACAGTCTTGCTATAGTTCCAAGCATGTCCGCACAGTCTTGCAAGGTACCTTCAGGTTTGCCAGCTGAAGGTCATCATGCAGCCGCAGGTACAGAATCATGCATTGCTGACAACTTGGATGTTAAACCATGCGCTGAGAACAATGGCAAAGACAAAGAACAGTCATGCGGCATCGTACCACCTAGAGACATTTACCTCTACCTCCAAGGCGATGGCAACAACCCACTGGCTAAATTACCAGCTTCTGGTGGGGCCATAACAGAAGACTGCAACATAGACAGTCTCGCCACGGTGTCTCGTGCGTCTGCACTTTCTTGTGAGGCAACTTCAATTTTGGCGATTGGAGGAGTTCATTCTGCAGCCACAGACACATCATCGCACATTGCTGACAACTCCGGTGTCGAATTGTGCCCTGATAAGTGTGAGAAATTCAGTGAGCATTCGTACAGTGGTTGGCGGGGCACTTTGCTTCAGAGGCAGGAGAAGTACGCTTGCCACCTGTGCCCATACACAACCAGGTATCCAAGCGTCATAGAGCGTCACCGGCTGCTGCACACAGGCGAGAAACCACACAAGTGTCAGGTCTGCAGCCGCGGTTTCCGTCTGCGCACTACAATGTTGCAGCACCTACGCATACACACGGACGAGCGCCCGTACCAATGCAAGACATGCTTGCGCTCCTTTCGCCATGGTTCGTCCTTGCAAAAACACGAACGCGTGCATACGGGAGAGCGACCCTATCAGTGTGAAACATGCGACCAGGCGTTCAGCGCCCTCACTGTACTAAAGCGCCACAGACGCACCCATACAGGCGAGAAGCCCTTTGTGTGCCCAATCTGTGACATGCGATTTGGAGATGCAGGTGCCAAGAAGCGCCACATGCGTCGCAAGCATGCGGTTGACAAGTGACCCTTCAACTTGGCATGCTTGACTACCGTCTTTTAAGGGAAGAGGCACTGTCTTGTGTTTCTTTTTACTTGGAAATCCTTTGATCTTTTTGCACCTTACGAGGTGCCATTTTCCAAAGGCCAACTCACCTGACAAGGTGCTATGGTGCCGGACCACTCATGGAGATCATTTGCTCAATGAGCACACAGTCCATGGTTTTGTGGTCTCCACCTATTGTCTGTGCCTGTGTAATGAAAGTGTGATGTGGGTGACGGAGTGCTGCAAGGGGAACTTGTCACTGTCCTGTGTTTTTCCAATAGAGTTCTGTGCCACTAGACATAGTAATGAGCTGCAATTCCAGCTTTCTATGCATTGATACAAGCTTTGTACCTTGCATGTGTGTGACAGCGTCGACTATTTATTCACAAAATTTCCCATTTCATGTTAATTCTAGTATACTTCCATGTCCATCGTGCCTGTAGCACATCCATTCGAAGGTCATTCTGCACTTATATCATTAAGTTATGTGTTTCAAGTTGGGACATGAACATTGTAGCTTGTGCTGCATTGCTCGCCCTTCACACTAATGCCAAGTGTAATTTAAGCAGCATATCAGTGTTTCTTTTGCTGCCGTTGTCTTTCTTTAGCAATAAACATGTATTACAGTCAACATTTGTGCTGTGCCATTGAAGTCCTTTGGCAAGTTTAGCCTTGTACGTGCCCATGCATTAGCCAGTTCACCTACAGAAAGCTCACAGAAGCCCTTTTACGCAAGGTCATTGATTTCCTTTGTTTTGCAATTGCTGACTTTGAGGTCAGACTGGCATAGAGCAACAGTAGTTCTTGCTTGGGTGAATAGGTTTGAATACAGAATTATCTCTGTTTTCCCAGCATTGCAATGATATCCATAAACACCAGTGAGCAATCCCTGCCAGCAACAGAGGAATTCTTCCTCCTTGATTACGGACCTCAGCAGTTGACATACACAGTTTCCATTCAGCCCATACCATCTGGAGACATTTGTGTCCGCTTCCAGCCCAAGAAAGTAATTTAGCTGAAGGAATTTTTCTGTTGCCTTTGTTTGCATTTTTTTTTTTGAGCTGATGAATGGCACTTTCACATCGCTGTTACCCCCCTCCCCCTTATGTAACAATAAATGATGATGATGATGATGAATCAGCCTATGGTTGTAACATAGCAGAGTCTAAGGTAGTCAGTTCTGTTGGAGTTTCACAAGTCACCATGCTTGCAAATGTAGAGGTTGACAAAAATTTTGTGGAGAATCGGTACAGCAGATGGCGGGGCATGTCGCCACAGTTCCTTAAAATCCATGTCTGCCACTTGCGCCTGTCATGACTACGAGCGCTACAACTACGAGAATACAGGAGCATCATTACATGGCACTTGTGGCTTTAGTGCATGGGCAAAAAACAGCAGGAGCGCACATTTTGGAAACAAGACATGATGCAGATGCACCAGCACGCACAGGCCAGCTGCCATATCAATGCAAAATGTGCTTGGAAACATTTGCCTTTGATGCCTGACTGAAGCTGCCTGAACACTGGCTGTTTCAACAGCAGCAGTTCTTGTTGTAGCTTGTGCAGAGTGACCTTCGTGTCCTGTTATATCTTGAGGCACCGCATGTGCAAGCACACACAAAAGTCAAGAAGCTGTATGTATGCGACATCTGCAGAATGTTGTGTTTGAACAGAGCCATCATGAAGCTCTATGTGCAAAGGTTGCATGCTGCCAGAGAGTATGATAGACTACTGTGCTTGGCCTAATTTTAGCGCACACCCAGTATTTATGAGCAGAAAGCGGAAAAACAATGTCTGTCGACTTGTCAATCGCATAGGGCTTTCATTGCTGGAAGCTAAAGTAATACCACCACCCTGCTTTGCTGATGTGTGTTCTACTGTTTGTTTTCTGTTTGCTAGCTCCTGACAAAAATTATGCTGTACCTGTTGTAGTGATGCATTGGTACCTTGTGACTACACAGATAGCATTGAAACTGCTTGAAAAGAGTGGTATAGAGGATGCAGGGGATTGGAAATTGACCTATGTTTTCTGCAACCATGTTTATGCAAGATTTCATGCCATTGTATTATTTAGCAAATTTCTTTGTGCCGAATGAATGGAGCATGCAAATATTTCAAACATTTGAATAACGAATTGAATAATGTCCTATTTGATTTGGTCTTCGAATTGAATAGTCACTATTCATAAATGTGAATATTTTTTCAATACCTTTCAAATATTTCACTATGTCAACTGCGCCCAAATAAATATAAAATTGAAGCAAAGGTATGGTAAATTTTCGCCACCGCAGACATAGTATAGACATAAAACATGAGAACTTGCATAGTGGAGCAGGCTACATCGATTATGTAGCCATGCCATAGCCTGTATAGCAATCATTCCCACTCTGAAGAGCCCTGTTCATGTGAAGAGACTACTTGCTTGCTCTAATGCTTCATTTGTGCTTTTAACAACAATTCAAAACGTACTATGCAATGACAAAAACCTGCTAACTTTAAGAATACTTGGATGCAAACATTGTTCTTTATTAACTGTGACAACAGCTGTTCATTATTTGAAATCTATTCGAAAAGTATTTGATTCCATTTGCTTCTGGCATTATCCGATTCATATTCGATTCGGTCTCAAAAATCGCTATTCACTCACCCCTACTTGTTAGATTTGGTTTCAAATCCACATATAATCTATCACCTACTGAATTATTAACAATGGCTTTAAAGCTATTGCAGCATTACTGTTGTGCTCTTGTGCCTCACTCGCTGGAAATAGCATGATATGTGACATGGGCTTGTGAACATCAAACAGCACATTGGTGTACTGCCCACTGATCTTTGCATTTAGCACTAGGATCACTTGTTACATGCAAAAATTTGTGTAGTGTGCTGGTCATGCATTTTATTTCATAGTGTTCTGGATGACACTGTTTTGGATAAATTTCTAACTGAAGTAATCTGGGAGCATGTAGTAAGCACATTGACAGTGCCACCATATGCTTGGTCTTTTGTGGTCACTGTTGCAATTCAAATAATGTCTTTGTTCTGGGACGAAATGTTTTTTGTGCTGTTTATGTTAACTGCATCTAGTGCCTTTCCATCATGCCCATCTTTATTCATGATGTTTGCCTCTGCTTTAGTGCTTGAAGGGTAACGAGGCTGTATTGAATTTTATCTTTGGTTACACATATTTTGCACCTTGTAGATATCAGAAATTATGATTAACTATAGAAAAAGAACAGGCTCATGCTAGTTGTCTTGGCAAAAACTTTATGGTAAATGTTGTCATTGCAGTACTGAAGGCAGTTGTATGCTTAACAAATATTCACTTAGTGTGAGTCCTGTCATGCTGTGAGATTTTCAAGAGAATGTCTCTAATTTCTAAATGTTTCAAACATAATGTAGAAAATAAGAAAGCTGAATATAGTATAGGTGCACTAATGGCACCTACACTCATAAAATATCTTCCAGTAACTCGCATAATGATCGCACTAGTGTAATGATCGCACCCCTGAATTTTGTCGTCAAAATTAGATTTTTTTAATTTCCCGTCGTATGATCGCACCCTGATTGCCGCAGCGATATGTCGCGTGCCAAGTCTAGCTAATGATCGCGCTTACCATCTGTCGAATGCTACGTGAACGACTCTTCAAGAGAAACCAAGCGGTCTGCACGCACCAAACATTCTTAAGCAGATGCCCCATTTCATTCCTTTCGTCACTTTCCGCGCTTCCATGACAAAAAAAAATCTACAACCAAATTTGCCTTTATTATGTGTAGGCTTTATAATGGTTGTTGTCAACAACAACAGCAAAGGTGTCTTTCGATTCTTTTCTGCACTCGTGAGCATGCGACAAGTTGCGAGCGGCAGTGATAGCAGCCACGTTTACACTGATACGTTAGAAGTGTACCCTATTCATACGCCGATGCTTGTAACACAGCTAAGATATTTGCCCCCCACCTCCCCCTGGTGGAAACATGCCATATTAGGATAGTAGTGAAGACAAATGCCGCAGCTTCCGCGGCATGCCCACCATGTGTTTCTATGTCACTGTCATCTAAGCGCGCCCATCTGTTTCTGTCCCCTCAAAGTGGACATGGCTACGTTATTGCCGCAAACTTGCCGATATTAACAATATTATTCATTACTGATACGGAAGAAACTGTTTCAATGTACGTAATGTACTCACAAGAAGAAAAAAAAAAATCGCGTTCGGCTTGCTCCGGCGGCCGTCATTTTTGTGTTGGGATGTCGCCCTACATACAGCGGCAGCCGCCTATTTGCTGACCTGTTGTCATCCCGCAGCAAACGCGGGATGAAAATGTTTTGTTCTTTTTGCAGGAATTTAATCCGTGTAATGATCGCACCCCTGAATTTGTGTAAATTTTTTTACAAAAAAGTGCGATAATTATGCGAGTAAATACGGTATTTGTGTTCTAGTTGCTATATCACCTTGGCAGTTCACAGCACAATTTTGATTTCAGTTCAGTGTTTTTTGGTGTAATTTAAAATATTTTGTGTAGTATATCACAATGTAAGTTAGCATACTGAAAGGAGTGAGTTATGCAAGGAATATAATAACCGTTAGCTTTGAGTGTTCCAATATTGAGCGCATTTCTGTTTGTAGCCATTACTTTGCTTACTAATGTTTTGTAACATTGCAGGGTTGATTGGAGAGCCCAGCCTTGGATTCCTGCCCACGCTAAATCAAGAGGTCACCTTTCTCAAGTCTGGTTCTCGGCAGTCTCCTGAGGCATCACCCATATGTGGTGTTCCTTTCTCCGAAGATTTTTACATCTGTTTGCAGCAGGATGATAATGACCCATTGGCTGAATTGCTCTTCCCTGATGTGGGTGCTGTCGAAGAGTGCAGTGCAGATGGTGATACAGCAGCTTTGAAAGTCTCCGCAGCTCTGTGCCAGGATGTAGTGGATTCTCAAGGTGGCAGTCATTGCGGAGCTCTGGAGGCAACGATACACTCTACCAACGTCAGTGCTGAATCGGGCGCTGAACCATACAGGAAAGTAGCAAGTGTGTTGAAGGAGCGTGTCTACTCGATTGGGAAGAAGGGCATCTTGCTAGAGAGGCAAGCAAAGTATGCATGTCACCTTTGCCCATACATGACGAGGAACAAGAGCAGCATGATCGCCCACAGGTTTCAGCACAAAGGCATCCAAAAGCACAAGTGCAACATCTGCGAACGCAGCTTCCAGCGGCGCTCAACATTGCTGTACCACCTGCGCACGCACACGGGAGAGCGTCCATACTGCTGCAGCATGTGCCCGCGCGCCTATTCCTGCAAGTTCTCCCTGACCGTACACGAGCGCAAGCATACGGGTGAGCGACCGTACCGTTGCGACATTTGCGACCAGGCCTTTGCAGTGATGTCTTCACTAAAGTGCCACAGGCGCAAGCATGCAGGTGGGGGGGAGCCCTACGTGTGTCCAATGTGTGCGGCGGCATTTGCAAAGCAAAGCATGCTGAATGACCACATAAGTGGCCAGCACACAGCAACCGAGTGGCCTGCCCGGTTGGCATGCTCGGCTGTCGGCAACGTCACCAGCCAACCTAGTGCACATGGCCAGCCTTAGTGGTCACAGCGATGTGTCAGTGCAAAAAATTGGTATACTATGTGGAAGAGTCAGCACAGAAGCACTCCACTTCTGTACTGTCGTGCCATGCGAAACTTCAGATTTATTGTTTTTCTGATTTTTGAACTGTATTTTGTGTTTTTGTACTGTGTTTTGAACTACCTGTGGCTGGTTTTCAAGGAAGCATTAGGAGCTTCGTTTCACCGTGTGTGCCATGCTGGTAAGTGTGCTGTCATTTTGCAAGTGTGCTGTCATTTTGTCATTTTCCACCTCTAATTGGCCAGTTCAGATGCATCGGTATGTTGGGCCTATTTGGCTTTTATAAATATGTTCTGTAATTCCTGTCAGATTACACGTGTGTCAGCATCTCATGTGCCATGCTGACAATGGAGACATTGAACTTTTGTTTTTTAATAATGCAGAATGTGTGGCCTCATATAGAGTTCAAAGTTTGCATCAGTGCTTAATTTTTTCTTGTACTGTTCTGGCTCCAGGGCCACATACTGTTGCACTTTATTTAAATCCACAAATTCTGCTGTGTCCTCTTGTGGGTTTTACAGGAAAATAGTTGTTACCTCAGGTTTGTATGATGTCGGCTAATTTCCTACTTTAACAGTTTCCCAAGTCTATTCTCTCTAGTCTGAGAGTTTCAAGTCCTGTCTTTTTGTGTTTTAAAGTGAAATCGAGATTGCCTGCAAAAAAAGGGGTAACTGTGTGGGAATGTTTCTTTTTAGCATATAAAGTGAGCTACACATGCTGTTGTTCAAGTGCCTTCTCTGGTGTGGGTAGTTATCGAGGATAAATCAAGACAGAGTTTTTTTTTTTTTTTAGTTATAGCCTACTACATCTTGAATGTTAAAAGGAGCTTAGTTTGTTTCCATTGAACAACCTTTTCAATTGGAACATCGGTTGCCTTGTGGGAAACAGAATACACTTATGTGATGCAGCTACCATTGTGTCAAGTTGCGACATCATTTGCTTGGTTGTGTTCAAGTGCTATAATGTCCAAGGAGTGTCACGAAAAGTATCATTACAGTGCAAACATCCGTAACATTTATCTCTTTGAAATGCAATTGTCAGGCATTCCATTGCGCTGACTGGTTGTGTACTGTATTTCACATGAAAGAGGTGTGGTATATATGATTAGAACAAGCTGCTTGATTAGCAGCAATATGAGTGGTTCTCAATTCGTTTCAAGCTTACAAGTGGAGGCTGGGAGGAGAACGTGTATGGCTCACAACAATAACGGGCCAAACTATTGCTTTGTTTTGTTCATTTGTTGGAACACTTGGAATTTTTCAAAGTTGTTTGCACGCTTGAAGTCTGTAGTAATTGTTTCTGTTAATGTCTGATGAAGCAGAAGTTTTGTTGTGTTGTTTTCAGAACACTTTCACTAAACTTTTCATTGCATGATTTGAGCAAAGAACACTCATATTTTCTACCAGTTTTGTATCAGTATAGCATTGCATTTCACTTTGTGCATTTTGATACTTGCATTAAATAAATGTTAAGCTTGGTAGCTACAATGCCAGAGTTACTATTAATATTGGGATGGGATGTAGTATTACTCTGTCAACTTGTAAGCTCTGTATTTTTAGCTGTTATCTGTACTCAACAGGATTGTTCACATCACTATTCCACATAAAAATGCAACTCTTGAATTTTTGTCACATTTCCAAGTGCTAGGAATTAGTTTGCAAAGAATGAGAGGTGTGTGTGTACATACAAAACTCCCACAAAGTTGATCTGCAAAACTTTGTTAATTTCACTTTGGTCAATTATGCATTTTTATTTTTTGTGCAGTAACGTCCACCTCCTCCAATGAGTAGATTTGGGCTACACGCCTCAGACAATTTGAAAGGAAGTTCTGTTATGTTTGAAGAACCCCTGCTATATACATGCATATAGACACAATTATTGCCTAAGGTCTAAGTCTTGTGTAGCAGTGATATTACAGTCTTTTCTTTTTATTGAACTGAAGAAGGCAGTCCAATTTAAGTGCCTCTGCTGACTGTTCTCAAGGCCAATAGAGTATGTTTGGGACCAGATACACTTTGAAATAGGTTGTGCTCCCAGGAATCATATTAAGTGAATGTGCAATGAATACCGACTGGTCCAATTACAGGATTTTGCAGTTAATTGAAAACATTTAATGTTGACCCAAGTGGCTGTGCAGGCTATAGTTGAACCTGCATATAACAATCTGTCGAGTACAACGACCATATAGGAGCTTACACTACAAATTTGAGGCCCCGACCAATTGAAAGTAGTTATATGGACCCTTTCTTTTTCTCTCTCTTTTCTTTTTTAAGATCACAATTTTTCATCGAATGATTCAGACTTGCTTTAGGCTTATGAAATGCAACTCAAGCAGTTAAAGGGGCACAAGACCTTCCCTCAAGCCCCTCAAAGTTGAGTATGCTACTGAAAGTGCACTGAAAGAAGTCATAATAGGGATGCAAAGCAAGAGAAAAATTATCTCTTTTGTGTGTTATGCTATTCCGCGTGTGTCATGAGGAATCATCATTGGTCCTTCCGCTTCCTGCTAAACGTGTAAGCAGGTACATCAGCTTCTGCTGCAGATGCGCTGGTTATGTGTTCATTCGCATTTGCTGTGACTGCATAAAAGTTCATTGATCGAGTGCACTTTTGCCCCCCTCCCCCTTTTGTACATTTGTATGTACTCTCTCTGCCAACCTGAAAGGAACCACTTTATTTGTGTGCAAAACCGATAAATTTGCTTGTGCATGTTTGTAACAAGGAAGTGTACAAGTGGAAGTCTCCAGCAGGCGAAAATCCTGACAAATAGCATTGAGTGAGGTTATGTACGTTTTCTAGAATCACTATTTGAACACAGATGAAATGTAGCCTTTCATATTGGCAGAGAGTGTACAATGGAATTGACCAAGTGTGTGATTAGTAATATTGTTTTTGTCTGCATAGAAGCATTGTAGCCTATGAACTCGCTTTTTCTTGGAACAGCAGTACTGCGGTGAAGCCTATGCTCCCGCACTGCATGTGAGTAAGCATAAGGTTGAAAATGATAGTGGCACCAGGTGAGAGCACGTTGGTGGTTGCATCGCTCGGCGCATGTGTGCCCACAATCGCTATAGCGTTTGTGCGCGCGAGCTGCAAAACTGCCATGTCCCGATGAAATTGTCTTTGCGAAGGGCCATGTCGGTTCACTCTCTGAATGCAGAGTAGTGCACATGCTCATGCCTTTTTGCATTTTTTGCGGCTGCATATTGCAGTAGGGACCATATTTCCCAAGTGCACATTTAATTTTTTTAGTGGTTCATCCCAGCTGTAGAGACTGCATCCGAACTGGTGACATAGGGTGAAATAATTTTAAAATTGATCTTGATAAATTGTGTGGCTCAGTGTACGTGCCCATGATGGAAGAGTGAGAGGAATGAAATACGTATTCTTGTTTAAAGAGCTTGGCGAGGAGTATGTGAACTACCTGGAAAATGCTACCCGAGGTGTACAGCCCTGGTGTAAGCAGCTTTTATAGAGTTCTTGTATAATGAAGGGGTAGCTTATATGGGAACTAATGTAACGGCCTCATCTTGCAGATGTATCGCATTGTTTATAAGTGTGTTTGACGGCACACATTATCGCAATGTTCATTATTTGGGCCCCCTTTATGGAGGCTAAGGAATTGTTGTGAGTGCCCTTACACAGAACTCTCATCCCATTGTTATCGGATATGACGCCTGCAGTGTTCGGTGCCCTTTGTCATTTAATTTTTTTCACGGGGTACAGTTTTGTTTCTGCATGTTTTCTTCCTGTGTTTTGACCTCCTATTTGTTTCCTCCCCTTGGACGTTCGCTTAATTTGGTCTGCATGGTGAGTTGAACTTGTGCTATAGTCACCGGACACGCCACAGGACCTTGCTGAATGATATTTCTTAAATTTGCAGTGCCTGCCAAACGTCGTCGTCGATGGCGCAGAGTGACACCACAGCAGTCTTTTGAGACATCAGCCAATTGTCGCTTCGTTTCATCTGGCAACGTCTATCTCTACACCAAGCCTGGAAAACAAAAAATGCCAACCATATCAAAAACTGCGCCAGTAGAGTGCACTGCTGACGACGTTACAGGGAAAGCGAAAACCTGTGTACTTGTTGCTGATTCTGCACACCAGGGCACCGTGAATAGCTCGGCGAGTGGTGGCGAGTCAACCACAGCTCTGACTGCTTTCGACAAGTACAACATTGGAGGGGCAGTAGGACCAGAACAAGCTTATGTTCTAGCCAGCGACTTTTCACCGTTGGATCTGGCAACTGGTTCGGAGACAAGTGCTGAGTTAACCAAAGGTTTGACCGACTGTGCGGAATACAACATAGCTGGCACTATGGGTGAAATGCAAACTTATGTTCTAGTTACTGACGCAGCACCCAAGGGTGGAGTGACAGGTTTAGTGACCGATGCCGAATCAATGACTGCTGCGACTGGCTCTGCTGCTTGGAATGTAGTCGGCACTAAAGGCGCAGAGCAAGCATACATACTAGTAGCTGAATCATTGCTTCAGAAATCTGGTGGTTTAGCTACCATCCCTGAGCCAACCACGTCTTCGGCTGTTTTTGCCGACTGCAATGAGGGCAGCGCTACTGGAGCAGAGCAAACCTATGTACTAGTAACTGAGCCCACGCCTCGCAGTGCATTGCCTTGCATCGAAGCAACAGCAAGCTCGCCGACCGTCGGCAAGTCCAACTTACTCGACGCTACGAGTGTAGAGCAAGCCTATGTCCATGAATCTCTGGCCGGTTGTGAAGCAGCTCACTCGGTGAGAAATGCCGAATCAGCTGCGTCCTCTACCGCTGGTCCTGACGCATTATTCGATGCTGCGGAAGTAGAAGAAGCGCTTGCAGCAGTTGTTAAGCGCGCGTCTGAACGTTGCAAAGCCGATCCAGGAACTAGTGGCGAATCGTCGGGGCCGGCAGAGGCGCTGCCCGCAAACAGTGGCGACCGAGTCACGGTGTCGCGCCTCGAGCCCGTCGACATGACCGAGGAGCACTCGTACAGTTGCCGGACCGGCATCTTCGCTGTCAAGCAGCCGGTCTACGTCTGCCCGTTCTGCCCGTTCCAGACACGGCACCGGAGCGCCTTCGGGCCGCACCAGCTGATGCACACGGGCGAAAAGCCGCACAAGTGCGAGGTGTGCGGCCGCGGCTTCCGGCTGCGCCTCACCCTGCGGACACACATGCGCACGCATACGGGCGAACGCCCGTACCACTGCGACGTGTGTGAGCGCAGCTTCTCCCTGAACAGCTCCTATCGGCTCCACATGCGCGTGCACACCGGCGAGCGACCGTATCTCTGCACGACGTGCGACAAGGCGTTCGCGTCGCGCGCTACGCTCAATCGCCACACGTTGCTACACAGCGGAGAGAAGCCATTCAAGTGCGACGGCTGCGGCAAGGCGTTTCCCCTTTCGAGCTCGTTGAGGAATCACAAGTTCCACAAGTGCCGCCCTCAGATGGCCGACGAGTCACTTTCCAACGGTAGCGAGAACGACCGCCGCGCCGTTGAGGAACCATTGGTTGAATGTTCAGACGCTGCCAACGTTGGCGACAGGCCGTTGCTAGACCATACCCAAAGCTCGGAAGGTTCAAGCAGGGATCACGGGATTATGTAACAATCTTCGAGCGAATTTCGAAGAGTAGCATGCACGCAGACTGGTTCGAAGCAAGCGTTTTAACACATATACTGGCAAGTGTCTACAGATTGATTCACCATGTGTTTAATCTGATGTTTCATGTGTAATGCTGCAGCCTGTTTGTTTCGTACGTAATAAACGTTCGAGCGTAAACACTAATTTTGTTGCTGTTGTTGCTTCGGACACATGCGCTGTTCTAAAAGCCATCGTATCCCGCACTAAACCGAAAAAAGTTATGTTAACCATTTGGAGACGTTTGTGTAAATAAAAGTCAGTTTCGCACGACAGGCGAAGCATCGATTGCGATAGCAAATTAGTAGACAGCTATAAGAAGTAATAATAGTAGGGTTATCGGCAGTATAAACTCGTAAACACAGGCATACCAACTAAATCAAGCAAGGTGTCACTTGCGCGCAGGTATACATGAACACATCCCGCCGCAGAAACTCGCTGTCAAAATTCTGGAGTGAGGAATCGCGGCAGCAGTAAGGCGAATTCACCTTCATGCATCTCTCGCTTCAATGCGAATGAAACGTCGTAAGCACAGCGCATAAGATGTCACCGACACTGCGCGCACTCCGCAAACATCGCAGATCGCTTAGATGAGGCCCGCGCGGGCGCGCACTTAGGCCACGTCGCAGATCGCTTTCAAGACACGAGCGCCGGCAACGCGTCCGTACGGCGTCCCCGATTCGCGTGGCTACGTCGTAGAGAGGCCGCGGCAGCCAGCGTCCGAGCGTAGCCGGTACGCCTAGAGACACGCCTACAACACGCGCGTACGTGCATCAATGTGTCATTCTCAAAGAATGTGATTGCAGTTTCGAATGAAATAATGACCACCGATCAAGACAATAAACGAGTTCGTACCTTTGTTCAAAATTAAGTGTCACCTCCGTGTCGTGTGCCAAACAGCTGAGCTGGTCAACCACCTTCACAGAGTGGAATGGCTCATTGTTTTCTTCGCACAACATACACTTTTAAGGTTTCGTGTTACTTGTCAAATCGGGCGGGCGAAATCAGATTCTTTGTGAAAAGCAGGTCCTACCAGCTTTGCGGAGGATTCAGAAGTAGAGCTTACGGAGTATGTAGCGTTTAGGAATAACCAAGGTCCACTAGAAAGAATACATACTGGTTTACAGATGAAGTTTCAAGAACTGCAAGATGAGCGCTGACTGAGAGACGAAAGTCACTCGGCTGATAAACATTGCTGGACAAAGATTTTGCTTTATGGAGATTTCAAAGGCGACAAAATTTTTGTGGTAGATTTGCAGTGTTATAGGCACGAATATTGGAGGAATAAGGTCCAACAGTAAAGGGCGTGGACCTTATGCACTTGTGGCACTGCTTAAAAATAATAAGCGTCTTGGATCGTTGTAGCTGTACGTTCACTATAGTAATCACTGCATGAGTTGAAGAAAAAGGGCGATATCAGTGCGAAGCTCTAATGCATCATGTAGCATTTAGTACACTTTCGTTAAAATTACTTTTGCGCATAATTCGTCAAGCAATGCCTGTGCATACTTATGTCGCCGCAGTTGGTGTGATGCTCTCATCGCTACCAAAAGTGCTTTGTACGAACTATGAATGTAAGAACAAACTTGGGGCAAGCATCGGGGCGTCCGTCATCAGGTCGTCGCAGTTGCATGGCAGCTTGCCAGGAAAGTTCAGCCTGTGCGTTATGCCGAAATGACAGTCTTCTCTTGTGCCGTAAGACACAATGCCTGACAGCTGTACATAAGCGAGAACTTTTTCTATATGCTCATATCTGAACAGGCAACCAACCGAAAGTACGGAGCTCAAGTTCACGACGGCGTCCATGTGTCAAAGTGAAAGGAAGTATATCTTAGCAATTTGCAAAAGTTCTCGTACTGCACAGTTGATTGATGAGTGCTTACTTGCTATATATATATATATATATCAGGCAATTTCAAGCTCTGTCAGTGACGCACAGCGAAAGATGCGTGGAATCCTCCTGACCAATGCCCCTTCGCCTCGCTGTAACAGTATAAGTAGCAGTTTTGATGTAAAAACAAAAAAAGTATTATGAGTAATACCGCACAATGCAAACCCGTCCAATTACAACCATGCGTTATTAGTCGCATGACAATAGATAATGTAATATTAATAACATAGTTATTATAAATTCAAAGTCGCCAATAATTTAGCATAAAATGCGCAACGATCAAACACATCATCATTCACCAAACACTTCGCGATCTAAAAAAAAAAAAAAACATGTATCGTATTGCACAGGTAAATCCACGAGTGTATTAATATTTCTGGCTTAAACTGAAATGTCAGGGTACATTTGGAATTAATGTGTATTCTCATATTCACTAGTTTGTGGGCCATAATTTGTGCTAGGTTTCTTTACTGCTATTTGAAGTGCTACAAAGGAAGGTTGTGTCACGTGTTTCAAGCACTAAGGCACAGTGCAAAGGATAAAGAATATTTATTACTCAATTCAAGTTTGCGTATAGCATGAAAATCTTCGTGAACGGGCGTTAAAAACAACGGAATAAGACGGTTAAGACGGAATCCCACCAACTCGTCGAGCTCTCAGTTTTAATGGAATGATTGCACGGGTTTTAAACGAACGCCCTTCCGCAATACTGGGTAGCTCGACAAACGAGCTTAACGAGCAAACGTACAGCTACAATTCGCTCAAGTACAGCTCACTGAAGCGCAGGGAGTATCTTTAGTTGTTTATGAAATGTCACGAAATGGCGGAGTTCGAGAAAGTCGAGAAACTCTAAAGTAGATGAATTTAAAAGTGTATATATATATGTATTTGCCAACTACAGGCGACGTGAGCCAAACTCTGGCGAAGTCTCGCTCGTCTCGAAGAACTTTTGCTAATCGAAGTCTCGCTGCTTGGACTAGTGACGATCAGAGAAGAGCGCTGCGAAGAACATTCCGCTCCTCCACTGGTCGACTGCAGGAACTCAAAGCCAGGCCGCTTCCACTAGGAGACGGCGTCCGCATTAGCGACTCAAGTACGACACAATCACTTCGTCAAAAAAACCGGACGACTGTCTGTCTTTTCAGGAGACGGAACAAGTTAAAACGTTTTAGCTTTCGCCAATTTGTTCAACCGTATCATGAACACTTTGCCGAAGCCAATACTTATGCGTTCCAGAACACGTTCGACGAAATAGTACGCTGAACGCGTGCCGCCTTCAAACCGTCTTGCCAGGTTGCATATAGTCGACGTAAAAACAGTCGAGTGGCAAGAAGCTGTTGAACTAATAAAAAGAGGATACCATACGGTCTGAGCGCTCTAGCGGGCATCGCTGCACATTCAAGACAAAGGGTAATAGTATTGAATTATTGCAGTCACACACAAAAAAAAAAGACACAAAAAAGAAGGTGGCCGGTTGCGTTTCTATTTCTGTACAAGAAATAACAATATAATGAAATCACAAGTTTGTGAACTCAGAAGTGCCTGCCAAGTACGGCGGCGTCATCGTTCTTCTGTTCTTATGTTTCCGGATGAACTACTGCTGCTTGCGAAGTACACAGCGCTTTCTGAATGGAGATATCGCGAGGACGATGAGCAAGTGTGTGATGAGGTTTCCGAAGACCGCCTTAGTTTCCAAGCACCCGGCAGGTGAAGAAATTCGCTCGCCCCAAGGCCCTCTCGCGCGTCGCAAGCTTCACTCGTGTCGGAAGACAAGGTCATTGGCGTAAGAAGCTGAACGAGGAGCATTCCTATAGCCATCGCCTATTGCCAACTCGACCTGCAATTGCTTCCTCGCAGCTGAGGAAACGTAGTTTATTTATTTATTTATTTATTTATTTATTTATTTATTTATTTATTTATTTATTTATTTTAACCTCAGAATCAAACGCCAGTACAGAGGGGAGTGGTTACAGTCACTACAAAAAACAACAGAAAACGGCTAGCTTGCGTGATCTAAAGAGTGTTAAGACGTACGAGCCGATGACCTTTGACACTAGAAATCTCACAAATGCTTGATTCATACCTCATAACGGTAGATTAATGGTAACATTAATTACAATTGCTGTTATAAACCTATTAGACAGCTGCTTCTTTTTTGCTTGTTTCTTTGTGCTGTGTTTTTCTGCCTGCTCTTTTTCTCCTCAACTTTGTAGGACACGCTTTTTTTTTTGGCGTGCATACGAGCATGTGCTACTGGCTTAAATGAAAATGACTTTTCTTGCCATGGTATCGCTAGCTGCAGCACGCACCCAAAGAGCCGATACACGAGTGTTCTGGCATTCCCCTTGGGTGAGAATGGGGACGTCGCTGCAACCGAATTGAACTCACGATCTTGTGCTCACCAACAGGTACGCCATTGCCACTGAGCCATGCACCTTGGCGGCTGACACAGATTTTCATATGGCCATCCTACGTCACTGATAGAAATTTAGGTTTCTTTCTTTCTTTCTTATTCATGCGAAGGCACCAAATGGCCCAATGAGCGAAATAGCCGGCGTCTGTAGCAGCGAGACGGCACCTAAATTCCAACTGGCGTCGACGTCGTGCAGGCCTCCACGGAGCAGAGCAGGCGAAAGGTAACACCTGCTGCCACTATGCCGTGCCAGGTGTTCGTGAGTGGAGTGGGCATCCCCACGAAGCCACGTCATCCTCACTGTCGCTCTCGGAGGGCTCTGTTGTCCGTGCGTTCCTTGTCCTCGCACGCTCTCGCCTGCATTCAAACTTCGCCTCGGCAATCGCTATCAAGAAATGAATGTATAAAAAACAATATATTTCTAAAGAAAAAACGTAGGCGGCAGTAAGTTTCCTACTTACGACCCCACGCTTAGAAGCTGAGTGTCTTACTAAATGGGCTAAACCAGTGCCTCCTAGAAAATAGGCCTGTGCACTCTGCTTTACGACTTCATGTTACTTGGAACAAAATTTCCATTGCCAATTTCGGCGTGACGAAAGCGGTGACGTCAAAATCACCGTGGGTTACACAGCAGCGTCGCCATTAGATTATGTGGCAGTCGGGTAAGATAGCATGACGTCACTGACCAAAGTGCATCGGCCTTATGCACTCTAAGAGGCGTTTGCCAAGCGTCACAACGCGCTCGCTTGTTGCGAGGAGTTCAAAACTCCAAGGACCGCTTAGTGGCGTTCAATTGGATATTACTCTTTTCGTATTCACACCTCGTAAAAAGTGGTTAGGTGTCCTCGGATCTCTCTCTCTCTCTCTTTCTTTCTTTGATGGAGTGCGTAAAATGCGTCCTTTGTCATAAACGGCTCGAGTCAGAATGCTCAAAACACACTACTGCATTCGAGCCATGTGTTCACACAGAACGACTGAGATGCCATTTCTCCCTTGAATTGGTGAATATGCCTTGAAATTTCCGACGCGTTTTCTTTTACATTGGTATTTGGTGTTTTGCATCTAAAAATTTATTCACTTACCTAGCAAAAAAAGGCGTATAAAAGAGATCTCGAGTTATTGATAAAGGGACGTAAAGTATATCTACATAACATTTCGTGAGTTCTGCCCATACGGACATATTTTGCCATGCACGGAAATTGGTGACAGTGCAGAGGTACTGGGTGGGTGCATACGATCATGCATTTTTATTTTTTGAAGGCAGGATCTTAGCTAACTTCACGCAGGTTGGCGTATGTGGGATCTGGGTATCTTGTAACGAAGTCCAGAAATAAATACGATTCTTCGGCGCATCCAATGCGTCCTAGCGATTCACAACAGGAATCAAGATCTTGGTCTCAACGAGACACGATGCAAAAACTAGTCGCAGTGTAGGTGAAATTTACGGTACGGGCTTAAGTGGTGTCAATATAGTCGAGAATTAACCACATTGCCTTTTACCCCTGTAAAGGGTGCACCACCATATATATAGACATGTTGGGACAAAGCAGCCGTACGGCACACTATTGGGGAAAATTCAGCGAGTTTACTTGGACTAAACAGGGTTCGCACGAGGCAGTGCTGGGAATCGCCCTCTTCTATTTGTGATACAGAAATTCAGATGCATAACGTTTTGCCTACAAATACTAGGTTTAACTGAACGTCGCCACTAAACCGCTACGTCCTCGCTAAAAGTCCAACGCGACCAATGTGACAACTGGCGTACTACACAGGGAGTGTTTGATGATATATGCTGTCGCGCAACCAGCAGTCATACCTGGTCTTTATAGTGTAGACGAGGCCAACATGTGAAAGAAGACGGAATCGCCCCGATTGTGTGCCTGAAGATCTCCATATTAAGTGGCGAACATCTGCATCCGACACCGAAATGTTTAAGAAAAAACAAATTAGGAGTATTACAGTACTAAGTTCTAGTGCTGGCTTGCTTTGTGCTATACGTTGCGATTTTTTTGTCTATGTTCTTGCAGTATATTTTGCAAAGTATAGAAGTGGGGGGGGGGGGGGAGGGGGGAGTGGCTCCTCTCTATGTGTGGGGTATGGGGAAACGACGAAAGCGGACGGGCTCGTAGAATGTATTGCGCCGGCGCGCCTATTATTATCGCGGACAATGGGTCGGGTGCCACTGTACTCCGCATAGCAGCTATACACCGCACACACAATGGGCTTAAATTGTGCATTCTCGCCCTGTACTGGAAAAGGGGTCTTCTGGCATCACATGAAATTTTCCCGCCGATTCGCCATATAATGTCATGCGTTAGTAGGGCGAAACATATTGGAAGTAGGTCAAAATTGCAGAGTGTACCATGCACCATGTATACGTAAACATTTTCATACTTGTGCTTCTCGGGGCTAGCAGTGGACTAACGAACTGTTTAAGAACTACGTGGCATATTGGGACCAAACTCTGCTACAATAAAGTGTGTCTTGAGGAGAGAAAAAAATGCTAACACATTTTCAACATCGCAGGTATGTCGGAGGTGCCGCAGGAAATTCAAGTCTAGCGGGAGGTCTGAAACAAGGATGTGCAAGTCCTACAGACAACTAACTTGCGTCGTAGCACTTTCTCTAAATTAAGAGTTTACTTGCGATAGCCAGCAGCAAGTCGATGTGCATACGGCATGGATATTTATTGAGAGTATTGTGGCTTCGGTAATTTAGTTTGAAGGGGACAAGGGGACAAGTGCCCTTGTCGAAACGTTGGTTTCAGCTACATTGCTTGTTCGACTACTTCTCGTGATCGGTGATTATATATTGTTAGTGCTAATCAAATATTGGCATCAGGAAGTTTACTCCTTGCAAGAACAACAAAAAGGGTTTATCAAAAAGGGCAACAGGGCTTATCGAGATTTCTTGTGCGGTTTGCCGTTTGGTCTCTTTGTATTCTCCTTGTAGCTTCTCATCTCCGGGCACACCTTCCAATCGTAGACCATATGGCGAGTGTCTTGAGCGGTAAGCTGGTACGTGAGCGTGCACAAGTAAGGCATTTGTTCTTCTTTGAGTAGGTGGTCGAGCTTAACCCACAACATTGCACCTTTCAGAAAGAGCACGATATTAGGACAAATGAGTATGAACAATAAAAACGAGCTTGCTTGTTATCACGATCTTATCCTTCCATGAAACCACACTTTTACGTTACTAATTACGTGCAATTACTTATTTGTAGTAGGCTACCTTCTCGTAATTTTGTACTTGGTGAATTAATGGTTGTACGCAGTAACTTTCACTATAACTCAATTAGGTTTTTCATTAGCCAATTACACGTAAAGCCGTATTTAGCGACTCAGCTTTGAGCACTTGAATTTGAGCCTGAACAACGAAGTACAAGAGGACCCAGACGTGAGCAACGCGGCATTGCGTTATACGAACCGGTGCCCAACGTGGTCGAACGTTACACCAACGCCCTATCGTACGGCGCGTGCGCTGGGAGAGCTTACAGTGTCGCTGTTGATGTCTTAACACAAAATCGAGGAAGAACTGTTAGGGCTGCTGCGGATATTCTTGATGATTCGAATGGCACGTACTAGTAAGAAATGATGGCTCGGAAATCAGCCTCTTGAATTAAAGCAGAGATCAATCAAACTAGGACGAAAATAGAGGAGCTAACGCACGCAAATGTGCCTTTGATGGTGCTCTATATAGGCTGTATGAGTCACCGTTTAGCAGCTCTCAAATAATTTTCATCACCGATCGAGAATTATCTTTTCCGCTCATTAAGCCTTGGCAGGTTTCATTCACCGCAAGTTATTTTTGTTCAAACGTTACTTGAGCCAATAAACGCTGAAATCCGCGATTTGCTTCCCGTGAAGATGTATTCGCACTTCCCGGAAAGTTCAGCTAATAACATTTTCCCAAACCACACTAAACAAATACCGTACGGCATCTTAAACGAATTATTCCAAAAACATTAAATCCACTAGCAAGAAAGTTTGTCCTTGCGTTAAATGAATCGCAATGCGAGGAAAGGTCAGGCAATAAAATATTTTGTACTGCACTCGAATGGTCTTATTCTTTAAGACCTGATTTTTGCTTATTTTTCCGGCTGAGTTTATGGGGCTGGTTCGAGCTCTACGTAAATTATACCATTCAACTGCAATAGCTACTACTGGTGCCTACTCACTATCTGCGTGCTCTTCTCTTTCCACGTCTAGTGATTCGGCCATGACTAAACTATTTCACTTGCTAGTTCCTTTCTATATGCAATCTGTTCATTTATTTGAGTATTTGGTCATAAAGCTTTGTTGTCGCTTCGCAGCCCAGTCCTTCCTGTTCTACTCCTGACAGTAAAAATCACTGCGGCTTCGTTTCGGATGTGTCCGATTATGAAGGCATTGTCAGACACAGTAGCGACTGACTTCTCCAGATTGTAAGCACCTGGAATTGCCCTGGCATAGCGAATTCTGCAACACAAGGATGCTTGAAGTCTGCCTTAAACAATTAAGTTGGCCCATTCTCTCCCTGAACTTCTACTTACACAGGTCAGGTTTGTTGACCTTCCCATTCTATCTTTTTTTTTTATGTGGGAGGAAGAATTCATCATTTTTTTATATCTTGTTACCGTTTTACTGCGTCAAGAAAGAGAATATTGGAACTAGTTCTTGGAAAAAAAAGACTTGGCCTAAATTTAACAGAACCTGTTATTGTTTCATTTGGAGCTTCCACCCTGGGATTCAGCCATAGGGATTTTTGCTTCGCTATCCAGAAAATTCTTATGGAATGCAACCGAATGCCCTGTTAAAATTGTATATTGCCCTTTTTTGCGCTTTTCAATGAATGATTAACATTTCTTCTATTATCGATTTTATTTTACCAGATGATTTCACATTCTACATCCTTTAGCTCGTACCAATCGTAATATCTTATTTTTAACTATAACTTGGGATAACCCACCCGTTTCTTGGCCAATCCCCCATAGTCGGTAGGAGCCACATTTTTGATAGGCAAGGGAAAACGCGATTCGCCACCAAGAGTTTCGGAGCTGTGGGCCCATGTAGAAGCCCGTTCACCACTCCTCAGTAAAAAATTAACGCATAAGTCGATTATTGTTCAGATTGCTTTTTCATACAGTTCACGTAGCAGTTTTTATTTAGCGGAATACTCCAAACTCCGCGCGCAATTATTCATGCCATGAGAATACATAGCCCGCCGCTAGTGTGGTGCATCAGACTACAGCCACTGACTGCTGCTAATTCGAAATTGTTTTAGTTTTGAAAAGCAGATAAGAAGTACCGCTGCGATGCGAGAAAAAGCTGGTACTATCCTGTTCAGCTGTGCAGCAATTCATCTGTTTAGCCTGGCTGGAACTCGGCGTGGTAGCTCAGTGGCCTTGGCGTTGCGCCGCTAAGCACGAGGTCGCGGGATCAAATTCGGGCCACGGCGGCCGCATTTAGATGGGGGCGAAACGCGAAAACACCCGTGTACCATGCATTCGGTGACCGTTAAAGAATCCCAGGTGGTTGAAATTAATCCGCACTCCCCCACTGCGGCGTGCCTCATAATTGAATTGTGGTTTTGGCACGTAAAACCCCAGAATTGGAAATTGGAGCACCAGTTTTCCCAACGCAAATTTTGAGAATCTCTGCGGGACAATGACGCTTTCTGGGAGCGCTTGACGACGGCTCTGGAGCTGCAGTAAGAATTTAGCGTCACATTATATATCTAAGGTCACAGAAAGTGTAGCAGAAATTACGAACCATTTATGCCTTCTGCCAAGAAGCTGTCGAGAAAAATGTCGCCTGCACGTGCACTCGAACGCGTATGCACAGACGACAGCACAAACTACCGTTCTGCATTATAGATCTTAAAGAGGAAGGCGATCAAAATGTTGATTGAAAAAGGAGAGTGACTAAGTTGCATATATATATATATATATATATATATATCGCAACTTGTCATGCTCGTGGTTTGCAGGCGCTATGGTCTTCACTGGTTGCTTGTAACGTCAAGGGCAAAAAAAAAAATGCGTGCACGTGGTATTCGTCTTCAAATGCAATATTTCTTGCATTTCCATTAATTACGATTGTAAAATCGTAATTAATGAAGCGGCTACATAATAAGAGCGCATCTGTTACATCCGTGCATTTGAGAAGGAAAAATTTGAGTTGAACTCGAAATGGAACTTTCTCTTAGCCATGAAAGAAGAAAAACACTGGAAAGCGAGGAAAGGAGACCGAAACTGAGCTATCTACAATTCTAAATCAAACAGGTATTTCTCAATAAATCGGCTTGTCTACTTCAGTGGCCAGCTCTTGACTAGGCAACTCACCCAGGAGTGTCGAGTTAAGCACCGCACAGCTGTGATAATCTGTGAATAGGATCCTGATTGTTTCTCTGTAAAGGTTGAAATCTGGAAAAAATAAATAGTGAGGTAATTTTAATGCTAACAGATAGAGCTGTGCGAATACCGAATGGTAGATTTCGAATCGAACAGGTAATTTAATCAAAAAAGAAAAAGCCGAATATCGAATCGAATATCGGGACATTTATCACGAAGTTTAATGGTAACACGTTTTGGGCAAAACGAAATACGGTGATGAGCATATTTGGGAGTCCCCTAGCATTGCATAACAAGAACGTAGTTAAGCTAGGTATCAGTAATTTGCGTTCATAGAAATCAAGATAACCAGTAGGGTGTACTTTTATTAAAGGAAACGCCTCATTAGTGTACCAGCACTGATTACAGCTCAATACTGGTATAAAGGTCTCGAAATATTTTTTAAAGCAAAGCTTTCTTTGCCTTTTCCTTCGACTTTCCCACTGCTGCTGCAGCTGTGGCTGCTGCTGTCAGGCACGAGTCGGGGGGTGGTTTAGAGCAGAGCGTGAACATACATGGAAGGAGCGTAGAAGAGAAAAAAAGAGACGCGAGGAACTCGTTTGGACCGCACCGTGTCGAATGTGCACAATACCTTCTGGAGCTCCCAGGCCGTTGGTTTTTCTTTAGCTATAAGTTGATTAAATTGATGAAAATATATTTTTTAGGTAAAGAAAAACTAGACAGACGGTGGCAGCTGGCGTCCACAAATTATATTTTTAGCCGAGCCCGCTCAATCATGTGGAAGCCTTATTCCGCCGATTCCACTGTTCGCGCACGTCAGCGTGCTGATCGTGTTGTCGTCGTCTTTTGTTACCAGGCCACTGTGGCACGTAGTCGTGCGTTACACGCTTGGTATAGTGGCACGCGATCATCCATCACAGAGTGCGTTCAATGCGGCCCGAAGGGACATGCGAAAGCTTCCCCCATTGTGAGGTGCAGTTGAACATCGAATATGAAGCTGTGGAAATTATTCACACCGGAGAAATTTCCAAGAAAACATTTTTGCGCATACGTGTTTGCTGCACGATTATATAGATGTATAATAAGAAATTTGCGAATGTATCGAACTATCTTAAGATACAGATGGAAAGTATCGCATGTGGTACAACAATTGCGGTAGTATCTTGTATCTGTATCTCAAATACTTGTTGCCCAAGTATCTTGTGTCGTATCATGATACAATTGCAAGGTATCTTCGCCCAGCCCTGCTTCCACAGTGCGTGGGATCCACATTGTATTTTAATGGATGCAAATTCTCCAAAACTCAGGATTCATTAATTCGTCATGTGGTCTAACAACAGTCCGTGACGTGTAGCAACGGCACACACAAAAGCATCTGTTTTGGGTAAACGTGGGAAGAATTGCTCGCATTTCGATGGGGGCGAAATGCGAAAACACCCGTGTACTTAGATTTAGGTGCACGTTGAAGAACCCCAGGTGGTAGAAATTTCTGGAGTCCTCCACTACGGCGTGCCTCATAATCAGAAAGTGGTTTTGGCACGTAAAACCCCATAATTAAATTAATTATTAATTAAGAATTGCTGGCCTTGCAGGCGAACATAGATAACATTAACGACAAAAATAAACTGCATGATAGTAAATACGTACCTTTAACGTACTTAATAACGATTTCATTATCTTTTAAGAAAGCTATATCTGTTCTGTTCGTTTGCACTTGTGTTACTCCAGTGTATCTGAAAATGAAACACATATTTTGAGAGGCATTTTCAGTGCTCGCGCTTCATACTTGGGAGCCTAGAGATATAAAAAAAAGTAAATTTTCTTCAGTGCAAAGTTAGTACTTCCAATCTTTCTACTCTCCTTACACGAATTATACTGCTACTTCATCTCGTTTCCACTATCTCACTTGTGGGAATTACCAGCCTTTTAAAATTGTGTCCACTGTGGCACGAAACGCCAGAACAATTTCCGGAAAATTCAAAAAATCATCTATTTGCACAGCGTGTCCGTCACAAGCACGTAAGTCGTACATCCATTCGCATAATCGTTGCCAGTACTGCAGAAACTATCCAATTCAGTGGGGAAATAAATTTGCATGACTGAAAGTTTCATGCTGCCTAATGTACAAATGCATATTTAAAATTGAAAACAGGGACGTTTTGATTGGGGACTGTTAAGGTTAGTTCATTCAAGCAGGTCGCTCAGTCGAAGTCAGCTGATGTGGCACTTTGATGCATTACGCACACGCTTATAGCGGTTTCGCAAATGGCAGTGCCAGCGGATTAATGGTTGCGACTACGGCGGAGCCGTATTTCTGTAGCATGCACAACGTTCGCATTTCGGATTGCACGTAAGTACGTCCCTCGCAAGTATGGAGCAATACTTACAGGTGTGTTTTGTTGGGTGAGTATTGGTACAAGAAAGTGAGGCTTTCTCCAGGTTTCCCAATGAACGACACACGGGCGCATAGGCAGGGCATTTTCTTTCTGAAATTTCTGTCTGTGGAATGGTACACCAAACAGTAGAACGATTCCGCATGATTGATCAACTGTAAAGAAACAGCATGCAGTGGCGTCGGATAAAGTTTTCCTGCCGCGCAACATTTGTTTCAGTGTAGCTATACAAGCTCGTACACAAATTGTGCGCTCAAACAAAATGCTGCGTCGTAGGGGCATACGTATGCAAGTAATTCTAAATGCAAAGTAGCGTGCTGGCATACGTTGCCAGAACCATGTCCTGGAAATAAAGCGCAGTTACATAGCCGACACTGCCGCTACAGATTTGACAAATTTCTGTCGCATAACACGATGATCGCTTTATACAACGGCAAAGAGTCGTCTTGCAGTGCACCCACGTGACAGCACCACACTTTCGTACACCGTCTAGCTATGCGATAGCTGACATAGCTTCCAGAAGCGAATGGCTTCCGTGTCGAATTATGCTGTTATATTATTGTTTATTGTTTCGAGACTTTGTTTACTGTTTCGACATTACTGTTTCGAGTTACGTGGTCGGTCTCGTAAATCATCTTTAATCTCTTTGCACTAGGGAGTTTTTTATTTCGATTCCGGGCTTTCCAGAACTCGCTTCCGCCACGCCGGTCGCTGCACCACTCTCGCTACGGCTTCTCACTTTCTCGTGCCACGACGTCACCTTACTCCCCTTTCACCACGCCTGTCAATCACCGGCGCACTTTTTGACAGGCCGCCATCGACAGCCGTTTTAGCGAGTCTGCCTATATCCCAGATATAAAACAAATCAACGCAGGACAGAAAGCGTAAAATTAAACCGCCCCGCAAATCGCCTCAAAATGAAACCGCGTGTTCATGACAAAACTGTTCATAGACGCTACACACAAAACATTTTTTTTACAGATAATGGCAGACAGATTGTTGCAGATTACTGGAGCGCCGCGATATGTGATGTTCATTTTATGCTGTGAACGTTGATACGGTTTAAATCGAAGTACTGAGATGCTCCGCTTACATTTGCCCCTCTAAGCACGCTCTTATTCTTTCATCCAAAAAGTACGTGAACGTCGAGAACGGAAGATAACAGCGTCGTAAGTAAACGTACATGCAACGATAAAGCTGCAGTACCAGCGCAGCTGCAAAAGCAAACATTTAAGAGCATCGCTCGACATATGCTTATTGGAACCACAGTAAACTTCTACTTCCGTCTCAGTGTCGATGCGAAATACATGGGTCTGCTTCCAGAGTCGGGTGCAAGTGAATACAGTTGTTAAGCGAAGCAAAACCTGGCGTTGATATGAGGCGGTCGACCTATATAAAACGACGAGTCGCAAAGGTGGCTGCTTGGACTCTTGAAATATTGCAGGAGGGCAGACAGTGGGGCTAGTTGGTATGTATTGATGGCATTGATGCCCGTAAACCGGCGCAGAAAACCAAAAGAGCGCTTTCAAGCGCTTGGGACATTTTGGAGTACGTTGAAAAATCGTCAAATGCGGTTGTTGGTACGTGTACGTTGATTGGCATGGCTTTTAAACACATTTGTTTCGCATCTTTAAGACTTTTTGTGGACCCATAGTTCGCTCTTACGTGCAGATTGCGCAATAAACTGAGAGTCCTATAGGGCCACATTTTGCAATTAATTTTTTTCATTTGATTCTGTTCAGTGCTAATCGACCGTCATACGATTGGTCGACACTAGCGATACCGAAGACCTGGGGTTGCGCCAGGCAATGACGAAGGGCAAGAAATAATGGAAATCGAAAATAATTCTTCTAAGCCGTATTTTGTATATAAGCCGTATTCTCCAGACTAAATACGGCCGGATATGGCGTCATCGCGAGCCATCACTGCCCGTGTCGTATTCGGCAATGCATGCTTAGGAGAAAACCTATTTCTAGCTTTAGGGCTATGGGTTGACGAAGCGTAGATAATAAAAAAAAACTTACTTTTGTAGCATCAGGATATTGCTGAAAATGGCTGGCAATGCTGGAAAGACTCTCTTCTGAGCTGCAGGTGTCGATGGCGACGCCACAAGCGAGCGGAAACCAAGCAATAAACGCACTCAGCGAAAGAAACATCTTGGAAATTCGTTCCGTTTATTGTGTACGAGCATTAATAACGAACTTGCTCCGGTCTGCTGCGCGCAACTCCGGGCTGTGGCATTTGTCGCTAAATGTCGCGGGTACAAAATTTATGACCTTATTGCACGTTGAAGTGTCTGCTGGCTTGTGTTGAAGCAAGTCGCTATCAATGCCCAGAGCTCGCTGATCATTTTTAAAGGTGTCATGAAGCAGCTGTTTAGACGAACGTGACCTTATCGCATCGGATCAACAACTTTACACAGTGGATCGTTTCTACTTTTGCGCAAATGAGAGAAAGTGCTAATCGCGTGGTCCAGGGGTGGCAGAATGATTTATTTTTTCACGCTTCCAGGCACCGCATGTGATAAGCATACCTTTTCAGAGGCTTCTAGACGTTTCTTGCAATAAAAGTTGGTAGTCTGCGTTCTGTCTTATCTTTCTTGCCTTATATTTTGCATGTTTTGAAGGACCCTTTAAGTATTTCGACGTATCAACTTTTGCTTCCTTAAAAGTTGCTGACGCGCAATTTTCACCGTACAGCACTGAAGCTAATGCGTCTAATACTTTTTGCCTCTTGTCCTTTTCTTTCATTTTCCTCAAATCAACGCCTCATTTTAAATTCGTAACTTACCTTAGATAAAGTTTTTGGCAGTCGCATGGATGAACGTTCCAGGCTGTGTATTTACCCAAAATTAATAAGCCTAAATTTCTTCAGTTACGTCACGTTCAGGTATACCATAACAAGTGATCTTCCTGGTGCTGATCGTGCCTAGCTACAGAATTGCGCCGTATGGAGAGAGACAGACAGAGGGAAGGGGAAAGGCAGGGAGGTTAACCAGATGGGAAGATCCGGTTTGCTACCCTACGCTGAGGAGAGAGCAGACGGGGAGGTAAAGTGACAGAAAAGGAGAGATAAAGAAAGGAGCATACACATACAATCACAGTCTGTCGCTGTCACCGCACACTGTCACCGTACAGCAAAGTAGCACTTGCAGCACTATAAACATCTGTTCAGGCTACAGCCGCTTGCCCAATTCTGTTGCCTTTAAAAACTGCTACAGTGCCCTCTTCGCCCTCCGCTGCGATGGCTTGTGATGCCGTCATTCTAAAATAAGTTAATCTGTTAGAGGTCTTTGGTCAAAACGCATTATCGCTATTGCGAAAGATCGCCTCTGTAAATTGTAGCAAGGACAGTCACAGATGAGGTGTTGGAGAGTCTTCTCGCTACCACAGTCATCACACGAGGCATCGTCGGCCAGCCACATAAAAAGCCAAAGCCTGGGGTAGGTATAAAATTTACAAAAAGTCTAAATTGCGCTAGTGCCACGAATAAATTGATGTGCTCTGAAAGTTTGTCAGACGCGCTGCTGTACGGTGCCAGCAAGCAATTGATTCTGCTGAATATTCAGATTTTGTATCAGAACGCGAGTAGTCAGAAGTTCACTGTCTGTAGAGCAATGCATCCAGAGCGGGTTCTTCGTAGCCAGTGTTTGAATGAAGGACAAATATTTGCCACTTCCAAATCAAACTACCAAGCTTTGTATAGTTGTGGCGTTTGCCACGGAATCCTATGTGGCTGCATTTGTAGCCTTTGAACCTCGTCGAAATAGGTCAAAGGTGAAACGAACGGAAGTCTGCTGAATTTTGTAGTGTCTGAATTTTATTTCAGTAAAAAACTTTTGTTCCTGTAAAGTGCATGAATTGCCATTAACAGATTTATTTATGGGCAAAATGCTGTAGTTCTGTAAACTCATTTGTATTAAATCTTCGAAGAACCCGAATTAACACTGCTACACACCACGTCATTAGAAAATTGTCGGGTTCGACTTGCATGAATGATAAAAAGTGTGTAAATAGAACAGTGTGCACACGTAATTCATTACTCTGTTTAAATGCTAATGGTTGCTCAAACAAAATAAAAAGCTCTAAACATCACCCAGTTGTCGGAAAACACGACGTTCTTTCTCAAAGTGCAGAGGTTTGTGGATATCTTGAATTTTTGATAAGCATGCCGACATTTATTTATATGACAACAGTGAACTTGGCATATAGAAGACTGTATAACATTTACGGAATAAAGAATGGAAGTTCGTAGGAAGCTAAATATCGACTTATACACACATGTTGTGGGGGGCAGTGCAGCCATGACTAAAGGCAATAGTCTCGACATTTATGATGCCCACACACTTGGGCTGCGTTATATTGTACGCCAGTAAATCAACACTAAGACCATATTTCTGAGATTTTTGACAGCATAACCAAGAAAGGATCTACAAAACCAGAGACGATTGGAGTAAGGAGATGTACTAAAGACAACCACGCATTAGTTTGTCACACGATGGGCGTTAGTGACAGAATTTATCAATCCTTCTGGGGTCAGAACTCTGGCAGGTGAGATGACTCAGTAACACGTGGCAGTGGGCTGCAGTCATACCACAACAATGAATATATGTGCGTGGAACGTGCATTTTAAGGGCACAGTGTGTGGAAGTCTTGAAATCTAGACGGCCGTGTACGAAAGAAGTGTCACGTCCTTCGGCGGCGCGTCCTCCTGCGCGCCATCCTCTTCAGCACGTCAGTGGTGACCGGCGGTAAGGGGTCTGTCTCGTTTGCGGTTAAAACTGGAAAACAGAAACGTGTTCACTCTGGGTACGAGGTTTATAAACTGGAAGTAATGCGGTACGATGACGTTGATATTGCAAACACGCAATTCAAGCTATCAATTTCGCGAGCACTATAACAATTCCTAGCGGTGTAAGCATAACAGAAGGACGTTTAATTTTCCCGAATAGTATCAGCACTTATCTTTTTTGCCACACTACAGTGTGATGTGAAAGTACACCGATAACGTAAATCTGTATCTTTTAATTTTAAATTGGTCGTAGTTCTCTAGCTGTCACGTAAAGAAAATCTGTGCTCATGATTACTCGGCGTAAGATTCAAGATATCGGAGGACAATATTACCTTTCCTTATTTCTCTTGGGAAAAGAGTCGAAATAAAGCACTTGTGTCGCACTCTCTATGTTTATTATTCGCAGGTTGACTTTCGAAATTTAGTTATTGAAAAATTAAGCTCTTTAACGCATCCGTTCAGCAGCCAGTGCTCATGGTAACGAGCAGTGATAGGAACGCACCTGTGGTCGTTGCCACGGCGACTGCGTGCTGCCTGGAGCCTCCGGCTTCACGTGGCATTCCAAGGGATACATTCTCTGCGAAAGCCACCAAGTATCTCAGTTAGCCGCTTCCTAAACTATAGGCTCTAATCATCAACATCATCATCATCAGCCGGGTTACGCCCACTGCAGGGCAAAGGCCTCTCCCATACTTCTACAACTACCCCGGTCATGTGCTAATTCTGGCCATGTTGTCCCTGCAAACTTCTTAATCTCATCCGCCCACCTAACTTTCTGCCGCCCCCTGCTACGCTTCCCTTCCCTTGGTATCCAGTCCGCAACCCTTAATGACCATCGGTTATCTTCCCTCCTCATTACATGTCCTGCCCATGCCTATTTCTTATACGAGGATTCTAATGTGTGTCTGAATTACAGCGTCACTGTTACAGATGAGACATTTTTAAATTCTTTTAGCAAGTGCAGAAAAAATGAACTGCGAGTTTAATTTCCACGTGCAAGGAGAAAAGCCGCTGTTAGTGCTTATTAAAGGTGGGGTAAGAAAACCGCTACCCACCCGCGGACACTGTAAATGTATTGCTCAAGTTGGACAGTTTAAACTATTCCGCAGCAGGAGGAGAAGACCGCAATCAATGTCAAGTCGTAGACCACACGTCGCACTTACATGCTCAGGCATACCACTCGCCATTGAAAGGTATCTGGATAGCGCAACAAAGCAAGGACACAAAAAGAAACGAAGACGAAGCTAAGTGTGTCCTTGCTTTGTTGTGCTATACAGATACCTTTGAATGATGACCGAGCAACAAGTCCATATCGATACCTTCCGTCGATACCTTTAATAATTAAGGACCATAGCACTGCCCAGTCCCGCTCAATAGCACCATTGCTTTGGCGGGCTGACGAAGTATTTGATTTGTATATCATCTTATATTCTAATAAAAGAAACAAAGAAGGCGAGCCATGACAAGTCTACAAATTTGATCATCTCCTCCCACCCAAGGGGGGAGGGGGAGGATTGGCGGGCATTCTTCGGTGTTGCTGGCAAAAGCATATTTATTCAAAAGTGGACTCAGGCCCGGTTTTCAGATCTCTTTTACAACATTGAATCCGTGCGAGACTCTGATGTTGTGCTCATGGAGTCTCAATTTTCATCGCTCGACCTCCGACCTCCAGCTCGGCCACCATTGATTAAAGCTGTCATTCATAGCTGTCACCAGCGGCCACCATAGCTGTCATTAGGGACCTCTGAACTATTTTTCGCTCACCAATGGCTGCGTACCCGCTTACACTTAGGAACATTAACTTACATATTACCACTGAATAGTAGTGAGGACATTTGCACCTATCTCTGACACAAAACTCATCTTTGCACCTACTGATCTGACACGAAACGGTCAATTTGGTTACAGAATAGTGTCTGCCTGAGCTCGTTGGTTGCACATAGCACAATTGTTTTCCAGCAGCATGTGTTGTTGTCCTTTTCTGAGCGTGTCAGCACGTTCTGCTGGAAACCAATTGTGCTATGTTGGTTAGAGAAGCCTGGTTGAGCGCCAGATTTCACAAACAATGTCCGTTACTGACACGTGACGAAAGACCCGCGTCTCGTAGCCTTTCTTCGTCACGTCGCTTAACGAATAAAGCGAAATTCAATTCAGGGCAATTCACCTGGCATGAACATTGTCACGTAGATGGAAAAAACGGTAAGAACCAGGGCAGCAACGAAGACCACGTACGACACGGGCGACAGCTCCAGGCGGCGATCCTTCGTGGCTCTGCAGGCAAGAACGAGCTCAAATAATGAGCGTTGGTCCAGGCATCCTCTATCCTATAATGTGCAAATTACCGCTACGAATTTTGTCATTTCAGCATCTTTTTTTTTTTACAGCTGGCGGATTTCACTCTTGCATAGCGGCGAGAGTGGGCCTTCATAGCGAATATAGTATTTTTCAGACGAAGTTGGAATCATAATTTCTTTAGTGTGTTTCGTGGATTCGCAGATATACTTGGCGAGATGATAGCTCACACTGCATCTTGTTTTATTCAGCTGTCTCCGAGAGAAAAAAATATGTATGGCAATACTTATTTATAATGTCTACCTATCTTTGTCTAGATGTCAAGAGGAAATGATCGAATGCTCGCAAATTATTCCGGTACCTTTTAAACAAGTGTCACAGTGCGTAAATCTAACTTTTAAGATATATATTTTTAGCATTTGTGGCGTCATTATAGGGCCACTTAAATTGAATGTTAAGATGGATTGATAGAGTGTCTTCTGGAACCTTTTCGAATACTAGAAGCATCAGTTTTACGACGGTCAAATTCTTCATAAGAAAGGGGAAAAAAAAGGAGCGATGTATTTGAAGCTCCCGCACTATCTCTTAGTTACCTCATGCCACTTGTACTGCGTCTACTCTGAATTAATAGCTTACAAATATGCAACAAAATTGTTGCATTATAAGTGAACCAAAGATTCATACTGACAAAAAAAAAAACAGATAACGAAGCCAGAGAAAGACTCGTCCTAGTCGCTTTTGACATCTGTTTCTGAACAATAAACGGCCGAAACGTGTTGAAATACCGCGCCGTATGGGGCATTGTGCTGAAGTACCCCCCTGCATAGAGTTTCTTATAACCCAGAAGAAGCACTGGCTGCTGCGTTTTTGGATGTGTAGTGCTGCCGGGAAGGGGGGGGGAGGGTTCGGATTTGCGTTTTCTCGGAGAGCCAGCTCACCACGCAGACATGTATGGCCCCGTGTGACGAACAGCATTCAGTGGTCGCATCGCTACTGAAACGATGTCTAATATGATTTTTTCTGCATTATTATGTAAAAAACTTTCACTTAAACAGGAGAAATCGTTCTTGTCTCTACAAATATGTCAAACATCACCAGTACTTGCGCGGGCGGCTGAAGTTGGAAGAAAGGCTGCGACGACGTCGGCGTTCACTGAGCATCAGTTTTAAATCTTCTAACCGTTTGTTTTATTGTGATAGCAGTTATGACACTCCAGGCGCATTTCTGTCGTCGGCGTTGCCGTCGCCGTGGTGTTCAGTATAATGTTCAAGGGCGATAACATCGCCGCCGCGCGCCGTATGCTGTATGTGCGAGTGAAAGCGTGAGAGGCCCGCGTGCGAGGGTAGAAAGCGGGCAGGAAGCGCGCCGTCTTCCGTCGCGCGCAAGGCACCTAACGGAGGGCAGGAACGTGGGGGGGGGGGGGGGGGGGGGGGGCGAGGCGTTCTACTTCGGCAGCGGCTGCGTATGGTGCGGCCGCCCGGGCCCTATCTTGAAAGCGATCTGCGCTGTGTACATTGTCTAGGTGGTCAGAGGGCTAATAGCTCTGTGTGTGCTCTGCTATTGCCGCTTAGTTCGCGTTGAAGTGAGAGGCAGCACGTAGGTCAGTTCGCTCGCTGCTGCTGCCTTGCTTCCTCTGTCCAGCGTCTTGACAGCGAGGTTGCGCGGTCATCGAGTGAGTTGTATTCATGTGTGCTTGTGCGAGCGTGACTCCATGCTGGTTAATTTAGTTAATAAGCGAATGTTTACAAGTTTATTCGTCCCATAACACTACTATCTTACTTCGTATAGCAGTCTACTAATTTACTATCACAATCGATGCTTCGCCCTTCTAGCGAAATTGCGACTTTTTTGTTTTGTTTTATACGCTCACTTATGCGATGTACGAGTAAACGTTATTTGAAGATGTGGTTGGGGTGAATGAAAACTGTGTATGGAAACTCCGTTCTGAGAAATAAACCTCATCGCAGTCATCGCTATGTTTTATGCCAAGCCACGCTCGAGACATGCCTCCCGCACTCATATCCTATAGCGGCACATTGCCAATAAGGGAACTCGCAAAGGTGGTGGCGACAGGTTTTCCTCTAGGTAATATCGTAAGAAACTCTGTTCCCTGAGGTTCAGGCGCAAAATCTAAAGAGGCAATCGAGGCCCTTCAATTTCTTCGTTGATAATCAACGTTCCCTTCAAAAACGATTTGCAAATTAAGTCCTGGATGAATACTGCACCAAGCTCAGCTTAGTTGTGCTCTTTATTGCCACTTTTAATAAAAATAACGAAGCCACAGTTTCATCTTGTTTTTTAATAAAGTTTTCTTGCGTTATGTGAATACCCAAGCCTTAATTCTAATGTTTAGAGCATACCATGTCGCAGAGAGAACACTGCCAAGCATCATCGCGACCTAAACAATTTACTATAATATTTGTTTCAACGAACCAAACATGGTTTTGGTAAGCAGCAGGTGGTTGCATTATGAAGTCATGATGTACCGGCACGTTCGCTCCGTTCCTGTTATTGCCGCGACTGCCGCACGCGAGTGCATTCAGAAGACACGCGCGCAGCGCTTTTGCTCATTTTTTTTAATGAGCAACGTCGTCGTACCTAGCCTTATTTCTACACTACGTCACTGGGTTTCTTGCTCAGGTGTCCTCACGTCACGATGTAATATAGACTGCTTCAGGTCCGGCATTTCGAGATGGACTTTCGTCTTTAACTAAAATGTCTTATGTTGCCCAACCTTCATAATTGCTGAGTACCGCCTTTTTACGCGTGATAACCTTATGGTGGAGTTTCTAGAATTTCAAAAATATGTATCAGCAAGTCTTAAAAGGGGCAGGGTATACATAGGCGGTTAACTGCCCCTCCGTTCTCCTGGATGATTGTGCTGCATCCACATGGCAGGAGCGGGGAACGCGCCAGTCCGGTCCTTCGAACGCCCCATTCCCATATGCCGTGCATCTTATACTACCCAGCTACGTGGCCCGTGAAATCAAAGCTTTCGAGAAAACAAAAACAAAAACTGCGCACTCGATGCGCCGGTTCTGGTCCATCGCTGAGAAGCGCGTTCCTCGAGGTCTGCCGTCCGTCGTTGCCTCTGGGCTGCCTTCCCTTGCATGGTTCGATCTCATGCTGCCGCCGCTGCGCCGCTCAGAGCCGGAAGTAGCTTCACCCGACACCCGGCTTTCCTGCAATAGTTGATTGATTGCTTGCTTGATTGAAGCTTATTAATTTATCTTACGGTAGAAAGGAGGGAAGAACTAAAAACATTCCATGATTAAAAATGTGTGCAAAGGAAACGTAGCACTCTCACTAGATAAAAGCAAGCTTAATCCAGCGAAAAGAGCCAACGTGATGTGCAAGGAATGTACTGTATACTTGGTTTGTCATGGTTGCACAAACTGCGGCATACGGTCCAGGATTTTAAAGATTGCATCTGCCAAAAATAAGGTACTACTATTAGTACCTTCTTACGTAGATAGACGCAGCCACCACGCGAAGACGCCCCACATACCACTAAAATTAACACCTGCGAGGATAGCGAGGCTACTTTTGATAAAGACAGGCCCCCCTATCTAAACATCGGGTCACCCTAGCAGAGGCACTTCCTTGATAGTTAATCTATCTTTTTTTCATTTTTAATTCACAGTGTGATTTCACTTGTTTGCTTTGACTCTTGATTTCTGTTTACATGTCTGTTGATGGTGATTTAAGAAAGTAATTGCTCTTCTTTTCTTTCATTAATTCCACAGTTACCGAAGTCACTGCAGCCACTTCACACTATATTGTCGCCGATATTTCCGGAAAGCGCGAGAGGCCTGACCATCTATGATTTTATCTGTCACAAAGTTCTCTTTCGTATAAATTGTTGCAATTTTTGAATACGAGCTAGAAATGTAGATTGATTCTATGTTTCTCTTTCATGTATGCGATGCGTTTTAAGTGGTAATAAAGAGGAATCAATCAATCAAATGAATAATTTATCCGTTTATTGGCCACACACAGACTGGATGATCAGCTGGCGCTAAAATTAATCCGCGATTGCAGCTTGACTCTGTCCAAATCAATTACCACTTAATTATTAATTAAATCAAATTATGGGGATTTAAGTACGATAACCACGCTTCACTACAAGGCGCCCCCTTCACCCCCCCCCCCCTTGTTGTGGGGGACTCCGAAATAAGGTGCACCACCTGAGGTTCTTTAACATGCTTCTAAATGTAGGTGCACAGACGTTCTTGCATCGGCCCCCATAGAAATGCGGCCGGCGCAGCAGGAATCGAACCGTCGACCTATATATATATATATATATATATATATATATATATATATATATATATATATATATATATATACAGTGAAGTAGACGCGCGTATGAAGCGGTTTACTAACGTTCCGGCCGGGGTCCAGCCTTCATCAGAATTTTTCTGATGAAGGCCGAACCCCGGCCGAAACGTCAATAAACCGCTTCATACGCGCGTCTACTTCACTGTGAATATTTACCCGGACCCAGAATTGCATTTTTCTGGTGTGCATATATATATATATATATATACATATACATATATATACGACTGTACAGTGGTCATATTGCAACAAACAAATTTCAAGACAACTCTACAGTTATCGTACACATAATCCACGTTATATACATAATCCTAAACAAGCAGTTTCAGTAGCAAGGTAGCAGAAATACGACAGTGAAGCTGCCGTTTAGTAAAGCCGCTTGTGTTCAAATGTGTGTTACATCTAACAGGAAGATTATAAGCCATGACTTAGTTACTATAATACATACGAGAATTAGTTATACTAACTAGATGTTGGGAGTTTCTTGTGTGTGCACATATATTGCGGCGTTCTAACATCGACAAATGCACAAATTTGGAGGTATCGTACAACGAAATAAAAGTTGAATTAAGTAGACCAAATAAATAAAGTTGAAGCAAAGTAATAAAGGAAATAGGTTATGAAAAAGTTAGCTGAAATTTAATTTGTAATCTACACTCCGGAAATATGAAAAACAACTGGCTTAAAGTTATAGTGCTAGCTCTTCGTGATGGCATAAAATTTGGACAGTGACTTAGCGGGACTATATTACAGTCTAATCATTAAAAAAAAGGTTGACAGTGCATTCTAAACGATCCAAAAACCCTAATTAATGGGTTTTCGTAATATTTTCCGAACAAACATGGCGCAGGCATTCGAAAACTTATGATATAATAAGATATCACTGCGGCGACTCGATTGCAAAACTTCAAAATGGAAACTATGTCCTTCATTTTATCCGCCAGTAATCAAAGAGGGTCCCACCAATAAATGTAAATCAAGTCCTAAAGAGATACTTTACCCGTTTGAACTAACCTGACTTTGTTATTTCCTGTCAAGTTAAACGTTATTTAGTGCTTTGAGGTCTTGAGCGCTAGTGCTTGTTTGACGTAAGCTTAACGTTTACATTTGTGGACCAAACGCATTCAGGGGTAATCGTACCCCTGATCGACGTCGCGGGGCGCCACAGTTCTTCTGCGAACCGCTGCGCAAGCTGTCTTGGCAATGACGGGGGCCTCCAGGCCGTGAACGCGTGTTAGCACGAGACCGTTGGATGCCTTCGCGCTGCAGTTTTGGCAATGCAGGACCCTCGGTTCTGGCGCCTGTGGAGCCCGTTTGGTGCGGAGGAGGCGCGCCCACTAGTGCAGGAGGCATCGCAAAAGGCGGCCGGACCCAGAAGCCGCCGGAGTCCAGGACCTGGGATTCGTGGCCAGCAGTGCCCGGACCGGCAAAGAACTCCGGCTCCATGGTGGTGCCTACCGTACTGTGAGAAGACCAGATAGAGAGCATCAGCAGCATTGTCATCATGAGATGCCGCGGTAACGCTGGCGATAATTAGATATCCTATAGCCGCTATAGAGTTACCTAGCGCCGCGAACCGCACAGTGATTTGACAGGACTGAGAGGCGTGAGGAGTGCAACGACCAGGTAAAAAAAAAAAAGAAAGCAAACGTTCAAGAAGGAAGTAAAATACATGGACAGGACGTGTACAGGTCAGGAAAATAGAGAATTTGTGTAAAAATGATGTCATGGCACTTTCTGTTGAATTCGTCGCGTTCTTATTCACGGTGTTCTGATTAACCTCCAGAGTTGTAATTCCAGCGTTTGACCTGGCATCTTTTTCGCCTTTGCCCTCCCTCTTTTTTTACGCTGATTTCGTGTCTTTAAACAGGCCCATAAGGGCACTCTCCTAAACTATTTAATTCTCATCAACTTGCAACTTGACCAAACTGATAGCAACAGAAGCGCTGCTCAGTCTGATCCCATAAAGCTAAAATAAACGTCTTCACTTGGAAAATAAGTGGAAATATTTGAATAGGCAAAGCAGTTTTGTGGAATCTCGTAAGGTGAAGGAAGGTTCATGAAAGGAAAAACAAATGTCATCCACCCGAGTGCAGCTCGAACCTACAAATAAATCCCAAGCGGTTTTCTGAGACAAAAATCTTGAAGAAAAATTCGTCCTGGTCCAGGGATCGATACGGGAACCAACATCATTCCTGGTGGTCGCTCTACCATCCGAGCTAACGAGGATGCTAGAAGATCGCAGAGCGAAGGCAAATTATTTGACAACTCGAAGAGGCACTGACGATGACAAACCGATTCCCTCAGCGTAGCACGGAGGTACAAAGAAAACCCAAGCGGGTTTCTCAGAAAGAGATATGCGTTTGGGCTTCCTTTGTAACTTCGCGTTACACCATGGTGTATTCCAATTTTTAATTTCATAAATATTTGCATTATGTCTCAGTACGGCTGTACCAAGTAGCCCAACGTCACGTCAAGTTGTTGCTCCGTGTCTAGTAACCGTTACCTAGTGGCGGGAACCGCGTCGGTCGAAGTCCCCCTCGAGACCCGGGAACCGACGGATTCCCTGCACCGGACGCAGCCGCGTGTCCTGCTAGGCCAAATCAGCTGAGGTGTCGCATTTGGCAGCCCGGGACGACGAAACTGAGGACGCCGAGACAGTGCCAGTGCCCGCGGAGACCTGCAGCGGTAGCGCGTTGGAGCTGCGCGAGTGGCTCGCCTTGGGGCAGCATGTGGCCAGCCCATGGGTACAGGCGCCCGCAAGCCGCAAGGCGGCGGTGGCAGCGGAAGTCGATTCGGACTGTTCGGGCATCCGGAAGGCCCGATCGGATGCTGAGAGAGGAAGGTGGGGATACAATATTATAGTGGCGCTTCACTTCGTGGACGCGGGTTACGCGCAAGCGTATGGGTGCTGTTCCGGAGTTTCTAAGCCAAGCCATCTTGCCTGACATACCCGCATTCTCGCAAACCACCTAGCACGTTCGTCGGGAGTCTCCCCGGCACGCCTAGCCCACGACTTTTGTCGGTATTGTTCAGCTCATGCCCGGCACTTGCCGACGACTTCGGGGTCGGTCGACTAAAGCTCAGCCTGCCGCCGCTTGCGTCGTTCCTCCATCCTTCTCGCTCTGCGCTTGGCCTCTCGATTTCCAGGTGAACCTGGTACATCCATAGCGCACACAGAGACCGTAATAAGTGCCTGAGGAGGTGAACCCAGCGCGCCTCCACCTACGACACCTTGGCGACGCTCCACCTTCTTCCTGCTCCTCCTCCGCCGCACGCTCCTCCGTACCTTCCCCTGCGCTCTCTCCTCCTCTCCACCTCCAGGCGCCCTCCTCCTCCGGCGCTCGCTTCACTCTCCCAGCTCGGTGGCCTAAACTCGCCAATTTCACAGACAGGGCTTGTACGCTTGCGCGTAAAAGGCTCGTCACGCGAGGAGGCAACGGGCGAAGTTAAAAAAAATAATGGTGTTTTACGTGCCAAAACCACTTTCTGATTATGAGGCACGCCGACGTGGGGGACTTCGGAAATTCGGACCACCTGCGGTTCTTTAGGGGCACCTAAATCTAAGTATACGGGTGTTTTCGCCCCCATCGAAATGCGGCCGCCGTGGCCGGGATTCAATCCCGCGACCTCGGGCTTAGCAGCTCAACACCGTAGCCTCTAAGCAACCACGGCGGGACTTACAGGCGAAGTAACAGGCACTCAGCGGGAAAAACGTACTGGTGTGGCCGGCATACAGGGACGACCTAATTAATGGTCCCTCTGTAACCTTATGCTGGCAGGAGCAGTTTATATGCACCAACTATCCCTATTGTAACATAACCATAAGACCCGTGCCTATATGATCATAAGGGTTTATATGAGAACATACAAGTTGGTTTTCATGCATGATGGTATATGATTACAGATACAGGGCATTGGGTCAACGTGGTCAAAATATTTGCACAAGTTATAATTCGCAATGAAACGCGTTAAACAACTGTTGCGGTAGCTACAGTATAGGCCGAGCTTAAAGGGACGCTGAAGAGAAAAATTAAATTCAGCTTTAATAATAAATTATCCTTCTACAATATCGAAAAATGTCTCTCTTTACGGTTACAGGTCGCTTTGTAATCAGACAGTTGCGCATTAACGCAAGACGGGTGGCGGCGTTCGAGTTACCACGCCAGTTCACCGTGACGTCACAAATTGGGACGACGTGCGCTCAGGCCCACTTAACAAGTCACCGATGAAGATGGACTACATTTTACCCTTAGGAGCCAAACGCTGAACTTGGCACGTTTGAAGAACTATTGATCCAAAATAGTTTGTCATCCGTGACGTCACACTGACGCACCAGTACAATTTCGTAGCAAAATTAAAACAAGAAAAGCTACAACTATGGCCTACATTTTCGTTTGTAATAGTCAACCATTCAGTCCTCATTACACGGAAACTGACGACAGTAAGAGTTTTGAAAGCATACTTTGATGAGCTCCTTCTATTTAGTGTCCCTCTAACTTCACTCACGATGCATGTCGTAAAGGCCCGATCCCCTAAGGTGATCCCCAAGGACGTACCCTGAAGAACACAATGCCGAGCAGACCCTTGATTATCTTTTTGGTCAGCAGGGTGTCACGCTGGGCTGAGTTTGACCGCGGTGTGCCCTCTTTCTGATCTCCTTCTTTTTTGGGTGGGTCATCCTTCTTGTCTTCATCAGCTGCACACGCGACTTACACATGTACAGAAAATACTGACAGCACAGAAATGCCGGCACACAGCGAATAATAGCCACTATGCAACATCTCTGGTTTATTCAGATGCAGGTGTTGAAAAGAAAAGTGTAAGACTGGTGGGTTTACCTGTGTGAAAATTTCTTGATTAACGACGTGTCTTCTCAAACTGTAGTTTACGAAATCGAAGGGATCTTCGAGAGAGTGCTAAATAGTTTCGCGAAAATCACGTTCCTAGGCGCCGTAGACAACCACCGTCTATGGCGCGTGTCAAGAAGTCTTGCAACACATTGGTGTAGGCGTTCGTGTGCGATTATTAACTATTTTAGAGTGAATAGCTTTCTTTTGGCTTTTTCGGCCGTTTTCGTGATTGTTCGGGGGTCGGTCGATGGTTGTTGGTCGGACTCGGCAAGGAAAACGTAAATTATCAAGGAGCTTTAGGAAAACGCTCTTTCTCTCTCTCTCTCTCTCTCTTTCTCTCTCTCTCTATCTCGGTTGCTCGTTCGTTCGTTCGTTCGTTCGTTCGTTCGTTCGTTCGTTCGTTCATTCGGACCATTCGCTTGAATTGAGAATCATTGTGGATGGTTTCAGCAAAATTTTTTACTTGTATTCGGATGAAACTCATAACACGGAAAAGAGCATATTACTGGATAGTGCTAGTAACATCTACAATTTCTGCTGCTTTCAATGAAAATTGAAGTCAGCAGCACAACTCACCTCAGGCTGGCATCACCTTTTTCTGGTATCGCAGACAATGAAAGGCATGTTAAGCCCACGAAACGTTAGCCTGATAAGGGATTATTTCAGTGTGGATTGGTCATTGCTGTAACGTACTGAAAGACACTGAGATAGCGAACTCGGTAAGTGCATTTGCTGGAGCATCACAGTTACTCAGACAAATAAAGTGAACGGGACACATGATTTACGTTGAAGCCACAGCACAGCTGCCGTCTAGAAATAATTCTTGTGTGTTCCGACAATCTCTTAAGCGAGTAGATGAAAAAGCATCGAAAGTCTTTTACATCAAAAAAGCAAGAGAGCAACGTGTAAGCGTCTCGTCGCAGCTACAAAAGAAACTGCCGATCAGGCAAGAAACTCTCTACATGAACGTCTTATATTTGCGTGCCTACGATGAAAGGAAACTTGAAGCTGCTTATCTAAGTCTGGGCTCAGCGCAACTTATCGTTTTTCATCTAGAAAGCGCAGAGTATCAGTTGATGTCTAACGTCGTGTCTTGCGTCCCTCTCAATTTGTTCCTGTGTATTTTTAGCGCTGGTTACAACTCCTAGCGCCGTAATAACAGACACCAGTTAAACCAACTTTATCCTCTATTGATGTTCCTGCGGAAGAAATTTGCCGGTCGTGTACTTGTGCTACTGATAAAGTTATACGTCGTTCGTTATACGCCTGTTCGGAATTCAGATGTAGTCAAAGCGAAATGTGCAAGCTGTTAAACGCGATTTTTGTGGTACCGAGCAAATAAGAATACTTACGCTGTTTTTGTTCCATTCCTTCACTCACAGGGAGACGACACGAACCGAACCGGCTACGAACCGTTGGTCTTCTTCTTCGTCTTCCTTAAACCCTTGAACCATGCTTCAGTTTTTCTGTCATCTGTAGATTGCGCATTCATACAGGGACTGGTCGTATAGTTGGGTGGTTGATGATATGTCTTCAGCTGGCAACACAGCTGTCGCTACAGGGTTTCAACCGAGACTCCAGGCACGTGACGCTTACGCCCCGTTTCTCCCTATATATCCCCTATATATCCCTATATAGCCAAGTGGAGCGCGCAATAAATGTTTCATTCTATGCTGATCACGTAGTCGTCTCTGTGTCACGTTAAGATATATCAGTTGGTTTGCCTTTATGAATGGATCATACCCACTATAGCAGATCGGCTATGAATCGGATGAGTTAAAAAAAATTAGTCCAGTCTGAAAATGAAACACATTTAATTTTGTTGCTTCTGTCACTGCTTCTATTGTCTGTCGTTGTTAATGTTGCCATCTACGAGAAATGATACGTATGCAGGAGGGGGAATTGATCAAGATTAGCTGTGAAAACCAACAATGAAAGACCTCATATTCCCGCTAACTTGATAATAAAAGCTTGCGCGCATACACATATGAAAAGGCCCATCATAAAGCTATTTATTTTCATCATAAAGTGAGAGTACTGAGTTTTGGTGTAGACGCAATGGTAAGTTGTAAGTGAGAGCTGCAGTAATATTGCAGAAAAAGTTGCTTTAGCACGTCAAGCTTTCTGTAGCCACTACGTAGTTGAAAAAAAAAACACATTTTCTCTTTGTTTCGACTGTGTATTTTATTCCCCTTCCACTGCCTTAGCCTGAACGACATAGTATGCGAGCGCCGAGAGGGATACAAACCGTTTTGTTTTTCTTTGGTGAGAGTGTTAATATTTACAGCTACTTGTCCTGTTACCGTCGACGCGTCACCTACTCTTCCACGTGCGAGTGCGCTTCTCAATTCTCTTGGCAAACATTATTGTGCTCTGAAGACGACACCACGTGTTTCTCTAAACGACAACCGGTTCTGCGCACTGCTTGTCACGCGAAAGCCTTCTGCCTCTTGAATAAGACCAGCTTAGAAAAACTTCTTGCTGGGCGAGTTGGTGCATAGCTATGTTAGGAAGAGTTATGTGTACAAGAGGGCGAACACAGGAAAAAACGAAGCAGACGGAAAGAGCGCCTACTAGAACAACTATTATAAGACTAGAATGTCAGCTAACTGCGTCTGCTGTTTAATTGGTACTGCAGTCTCCCTTGCTCTTGTAACGTTAAGCCCGCTAACTTTCATTCCATCACTCGCTGCACTGTTCTTTGCTTCCTTCCAAGGTTTCGTTCTTCTGTAGGTTCTGGCACCACAGGTTAGTACTGACAGATTATATGGATTATGCCCGTTCTGAAGTAGTCCGTAAGCTGCCGTTCGTGACTTGGTAGTGGATGCGAGATAAATACTTTGCCACCCATTTTTGATTAAACTCGAACAGCTTTCTTTGGCTCTTTCTCCCGTTTTCGTAGTCGGAGCAGTGCGTGGCCTCAATCGGACGCATACTCATCTCGTACCAACGACAGCTAGCGCTTCAGACGCACGTGCTCTCACGCGAGAGCATGTGGCGTCCAGAGGCTTATACCTCAGTCACACGGGACACTTTCAATCGCGATCAAGCCCAATGTGGCTTGAATTTGCGATCGGATCCCTCCGACAGCTTGCGCAAAGCAGGCAATCGTAATCAAAAACGTTCGCCGGCACACTCACACGCTTTCACTTACACGGAACCTCACGGCTACGGCGACTGCGACGCCGTCGGTAGAAGTCCGCCTGGAGTGTCCACATAATTGATATCGCAATAAAAGAAGAGATAAATTCGATCCCTATCGGGCTTCAGCGCGTTCTAAAATGCTTCATGTGACTGGGGTTATTAGATGCTGTGTTCGGCGGTGGCACCGTGTCGCGTCTCTCCGCCATCTTGGCCGACGCGTGCACCCAAGTGGCTCGTCACCCAAGTGGCTGCGCATCTCTTAACGAGATGCGCCACTTCGTCTTGCCTGCTCACCAGACTCTCTCTTAGAGCGACTCGTACAGTGCGTGGGATCTGAACGATGTTTGTCTTCAGATTCCCTGCGTTACGGCGCTGGGCTCACTAAGCCCGTCGTCGCGTTCACAATTTCCCAGCCACTGGAGCCGCAATCCGCCATCGCAATCTGACAGAGGCGGATAGCGGCTCGTGTACCGAGCTTTTAACCCCCGCACCACTAAGGTGTCACGCGTAGCTCCTGTATTGCTTGTCTAAATCAAACCCTGTCGTCCATCGTCATTTCTGTCTTATGACCTGGTTCCCTTGTCGACTACGTACGCTCGGCACTGGCAAATGAATTAAGCACACACCCACAGCACGTGTTATTTCGCGCTGTTTGGTACCGACACACAATTATCTCTTGCGCAGAAAAACGGAAACTTTGTGGCCTTGTTCATACTCGTACACCAAAGGAATGAAAATAAAAGCAGGATGAAACCAGATATCAGTCGCGTGCATGCCTGGACATCCACCATTACTGCATACAACGCAAATTTATTTAGTTCGTCTATAGCAACATGGTGTGCCAACACCGCTGCCACTCGCCTGTACCCCGAGAGTACTCGGCCATTTTAGACAATTACAGAGGCAGCAGGGAGCAGTACCCACCGCCGCACAAGTCCCTTGGCAGGGAAGAAGCTGTCGCTTGGAGACACAAACAAGGAAGTACCCTAACCTTAACGTGCTAAGTAAGATGCACCCCACACTATATGAGGACAAATGTATATGGTGCGATAAGAAACGCACATTATACCACATAACATGGGCATGTCAACAAACTGAGGTAGTCCCAATCATATCACACCCAAATGCGGAGCAACGGAGGAACTGCTGTCCAGCGACCGCTGCGATGACCAGCTAGGTCTAGTGCGGCGTGCACGGCGGACAGCAGAAGGCAGCGGAGCCCTGGGCTGAGGGCAGCCGATCATTGCGATCGAGGATGGACGAAGCAGCGAGTGAAGACCTTCGGGGAAGTCACAAGGAGGACTCCCCTGAAGAATCCGCCCCAGCCGCAGAACAACACAATTACTAGAGCTCAGTAAAGTTTTCACTCACTCGAAAATTTTCCATTCCAACAAACATTTACTCAATTTGTTCACGAGTTCATTGTGCTATCAAATTCTAAGCCAATCGCTCAGTGTATGAGCCGCCCTAATACTGACTACTACTGCTATCATCATCATCATCATCACCACCCCCACGATTTTCTAAGGGTACGTTGGTCTCCCTTTAAGCGTCGGTGTACTTTTTCAAACTCTGGTATCCACAAGCTTGTGCTGCGCTTGTGTTGTATTCGTGTAATTTTCTGTTTTCTGGCGCAGTCAAAAAGTAATCAAGCGGACGCAAACGATGGCCACGCCCAGATGTCAGCGCCTTTATAATATCCCTAGTGCGGCGGGAGCCATGACCGGACGGTTTCCCGGCGCTGCCAGAGCGATCGCTGCGGCCGCGGCCTCGCTGGCCTCCTTCCGCGTGACGCTCAGAAAGATCTGCTCCAGCGATGTGTCCGTGATGAAAAAGTCCTGCAGCTTGAACCTCTTCTTGATGCGTGCCATGCGCGTGAACATCTCGCTCCACAGCATGTGAACCTGAGACATCCGAAATTCCAGCAGGCCCTGCAAAGACAAACGGCGAAACTCTCGTAGCAATGTCGAGGAAGGGTGCCCCGTATTCGCTTATTGACAAACCATATTATGTACAAGCACCTTTGGAGTACATGATTTCAACAAACAGTTCTATTGGCTCTTGCTAAAGTCGTGCCTCACGTTGTTTCACGACCGAAAAGGTGCCATTTTCGCTGATACAAACCGATTCGCCCACGCGACGCTGTTGCCACGTGTAAGAGCCAACTTCAAGTTAATGCTCAGGAACATTGTTAATTAGCTCTGAATACTTGACCGGCGTCGCTAGTTCTGGCAATCAAGTTATTGATACGATGACGCATTGGCCGAGAGATATGAGAGAGAGAGAGAGAAAGAGAGAGAGAGGCCGGAGGAGCGTTTCTAAGATGAAAAAAGAGCCTATTTTGCTGAAATGTACCGGAAACATTACCATATAGTGTCACAAAACTGCCTCGCCGACAAAACTGCCGTCTGCTTCGTTCTCAGCTTGTTCGGCCGACGCTGAAATGGCTCTAGCGAGCCGCGGCGCCGTGCTTGCCGTTTTTGTGGCGAAGGCGTAAAGATGTGCTTCCAGTTATCCTCGACTTTATAAGTGAATGTATGAACGCAGACGCATAGCGAGAAGGCAATTTCGTGGAATGTTTTTTGCATGCATGTGAGCTTTTCCTTGATATTTCCACAATGCTTAATAAATTTTAAAATGACGATGGAACACTGATGAAGCCCACCAGACAACTTAAGACCGCTTCAATGCATTAAATATAACATACATTTGTGCATATGTATCGTAAAAAAAATCATGTTTTCCATTAGGTTCCGTACTTTGGACATCTGTGTTCATATGTTTTAGTGATAACTTAATGCACGTTTTTTGATACTTCACAATTGCCATTGCGGCGTAGCTCTTCTAAGATATGTTACCACGCTTATGTTGAAATAAAACAACTCATCGGAAAAGTAAGACCTTGATGACAACTTCGTAGTTCCATTCGCACTTTCGACAGCGTAAACACCAAATAGTATCTCTGGTGCTCTATTAAGTGCTGTTATTGCAATGTCTAGTAACAAAGGATCTCTTTTCACTTGCTGCTAATGCGATGGTTAGAAATGAGGGATATAATTTCCTTTTTTTTTTAGAGAACCGTTGCCAAAGAGGAAGCGGTGCTAGAAAGGATTAAGCGTAAAGAGGTGCATACCTCATAGCTGTGCACTAGCTCGGCATCCGTAAAGTTCTTGCGCACGTCTTCGGCCACCCGCCGCTGGTAGAAGACGTCCTGCTTGCGGTCTGGGTACGTCTTGACGCTGATGGTGTAACCCTTGCCGAACTTCTCCTTGAGGTGCGCCAGAGAGCCGAGGCACTGGAGGTGCCCGCCGCCCAGGATGGCGATGCGGTTGCAGAGGAACTCGACGTCGACCAGACTGCGATGCGCGGCGCGTGGTGATATCGTCATCGATTTGCCAGCGGCACACGTGCCGCACGGGGTCAATGGACGCGCAACACGAGCGGTGAATCGGCCTACCTGTGCGAACTGAGCACGACGGAGATCTTGCTGACCTTCTGCAGTGCGCAGATGAAGTTGATGATGCGCTTTCGAGACGTCGTGGCGATGGCGGCGTACGGCTCGTCGAGCAGCACAAGGCGCGGCATGCCCAACATCGAGAGGCACAGCGACAGCTTGCGTTTGTTGCCGGCGCTGGACGCCGAGCAGAGGGCGAGGCATTTTACTTGCGATAGTAACTCCCACATCGTATTGCGGTAAATAATAAGGAGAAAGGGAAAAAATTTTCCTCGTTAGCTCAAATGGTAGGGCGACCACTCCGGAAACGCGTTGGCCCCGCGTTCGAATCCCGGACCAGGGCGAATTTTTCTCCGACTACGAGGCTTTCTTTCTGAGAAACCTGTAAGGGGTTGCCTTTTGTGGCTCCGTGCCACAATTCGGGTGGATGACAATTCGTTCCCTCTCATCAACTTAGACTTTGTGGTTGCACGGATTTGTAAAGTTGTTTTTTTGTCTGAAGCCTTTCGCGTGTCATATGCGACTCCGAGAAATCAGACAGAATGTCATTTGCAATGGGGATTTATGCGATACAAAGTTCGCAGGCTTTCTACAGGCAATCGATATACTTCACAGAAGAAGATAAACATGAAAACATCCCCAGAGTTCTCTAAATGGTATTTCGTGAAATGGTCCATATTTCAGGTTTCTCAAGTGAACGGGCGCAAGTTCACTTTGCCCCAACTTTAGTCCCCTTGCGCCTCGCATTACAAGGACGCACCTGTAGGTAGAGACGAGCTGCCCTCCGATTTCGTCGAGGTGGAAGATGTCAAGAAGCGCATCCACGTACTCAGTAGTCATGTATGTGCCACTGAGACGTCCAAAAAGCGTGATCGTCTCTATGCCCGTCAGCATATCGAGCAGGCCGTCCCGCTGCGGGCAGTAGCCGATGAAGTGCTGGAACTGCGTTCGCGTCGATTTGGAGCAATGTAATGGCCAATCTACTGGGCAGTCTGTCATGTGAAATGGCCTAAATTGCAGAGGCTTACAGAAAAATGTCTGTATTACCACCGCCAAATAAGATTTAGAAAATAAACAACGTAAGAATCGAGTAAGTAAACCGACACAGTACGCGAAACGAATGTTAAACAGCTGTGTTTATGTTGTACAAAACTTGAGAATCGGGTTAAGTGGTGAACACCGCTTAAGCACTGCTGTAGAAACAGTGCCACTGCTGTAAAAGTTGGTAAATTATGCGAGAACTTTAGGGTGACTCCAAGCTCAGCTTCACAAACTGAGAAAGGCGACCTCTAGAAATGCAGTTCGCGCTACCCTGGCGGTATTCCTGGAGGAGATTGACAACACGGCACGCACCACAAAGCTGGGGGTGGCAGAGTGGGCAACAAGCTTGCCTCAGCGGTAATGTCTATCTCTCTTATTAGTCACCAGCGTTTGAGCCGACCGTCAGAGCAGGGCGCGGACTCTCAACGCGAGCGGCGTCCCCCGAGAAAATCGCTGTATATGAGATAGAGAGATAGAAATTGGCGCTGACGCAAGCCTGTTGCCCACTCTGCCACCCCCAGCTTTGTGGGTGCGCGCCGTGTTGTCAATCTCCTCCAGGAATACCGCCAGGGTAGGGCGAACTGTATTTCTAGAGTCTGTGCCAGCAGAATCACGTAAGAGGCCGTCTTTCTCAGTGCGTGAAGGTCAGCTTGGAATTGCCCTAAAGTTCTCGCACAATTTACAAACTCTTAAAGCAGTGGCACATAACTTTCGATGTTCACCGCTTAAACCTGATTCTCACATTTTGTACAACATAAACATAGCGGTTTAACACTTGTGTCGCGTACTCTGTTGGGAGTTCGCGAAGTGGATCCACGTGGAACGAATTTTAAGGATGACGCCAGTTTCATTGGATGCATTGGAGTAGCAGTTACTTTTTGTACTTCATGCATAAAACGACGTTTTGTTAAGAAAGTAAGTGTAAAAACAGTGCATATTTATTGCAAGTTTGACGGGACGTATTCGTTTCAAGTGGGTGTGCCTTGCAATCTCACCCGCTAGAATTTG
>NC_092822.1:18050000-18060000 GCF_023375885.2 Dermacentor andersoni | reverse complement strand
CGGAGCACCTGCAGCGCCACCCGGACGAGCGCAACGAGGCCGGAGCTCCTGCCGTCTTCGGCGTAGTGCTCCACGAACATCGCGCCGAGGCAGCCCACGGACGCTGGGAAAGCATACGTTCGTGATCACAGCGTGGCAGCAGCGCGCGAGCACGCCGGTTGACAGCACGCGAGTAAACGCCCGATACTGTGAATCCGCGTGGGAGCTGAAACGCCTTTTTGTTTCTCTCTTTTAAACTTCCAGGACCGTACTCACAAACAGTTTCTTGCGGTAGAATTGTTCCTAAGAGAAAAGTCCATGAGGATAGCAATAGGGGCTCGTTGGTACGGCATATCTTATTTTGTTATAGCGCAAGCTTGATACGGACAACAGAAGGCAGATCTGACGCACACAGCGCTGATACGGACAACAGAAGGCACATCTGACGCACACAGCGCTGTGTGTGTCAGATGTGCCTTCTGTTGTCCGTATCAAGCTTGCGCTATAACAAAATAAGAAAAGTCCAGCCAATCCTGATGCTGGGCTTTTCTTATTTTGTTATAGCGCAAGCTTGATACGGACAACAGAAGGCACATCTGACACACACAGCGCTGTGTGCGTCACAGCGCTGTGTGTGCCAATCCTGATGCTGGGCGGAGCAGTGGGAGAAGGTGCTCTCCAGCAGCGACCCGAAAGTCCAGCATGGACTAGTAAGGCACGCTCGCCGAGTAGCCACTCTCAGTGGTGGCCTGGAATAGGGGCGTCGACCCTGCGCAGATGGGGAAGAAGACCGTGAAGACGGCCGACCGCATCTGCCACCGCTAATTTCTAACCAATTAGAGCAAATAAAGTTTTTCCTCCTCCTCCTCCTGATGCTGGGGGCAATTGTCAGCGAAGGCGGCTGCCCAACGGCAACGTTCACTTACGGACGAAACGCTTCGGGAGTTCAGCGCCTAGTGCTTTTTTTTTATGTGGTTTGTGCATGTGTTTCTACCGCAGCTGATCTACAGCGTGTGTACCGCGTTGCGCAAGACATTGAAGCAACGTTGAACTGAACGGAAATATGTATTTCGATGTGCCGTGCAAGTAATGTTCGCCTCTCTGAATAATCCAGATCAAGGTAGTGAACTACGAGTGTTGGCTGCTACAGGCGATTTTTAAACATTCCGTGAAACTTAAAAATGATCATGATCACCCTGTGCACGGGCTGCAGTTCATCGAAGAGATGTTGGTGTAAGAACCGTTTTGGGAATTCTTATATTCAGAAAAGGCACAGGATTCTCATATTTATGCCTCTAATATTTTTTTTCCCGTTGGTGCTGAGGCTTTTTTCCCGACATTTCCGTAGAAAGTCTACAAATTGAAAGAAAAAAAGTTGTTCCTCACACATAATAAAAGTTGAGATAGCGAGCGTGGAGAATCCGACGTTGGGGTCGTCGAACAGGAAGGAGCATGTGTAGACCACCGGGAGAGCCGCGTAGCCGTGGAGCAGGTTCAGCATGAAGACGAGTTCTGCAAAACAATGATTGGGCCGAAGGGTGAGTTCGCGGTTGTGAAATAACATGCGCAACATAAACAGTGCCTAGTGTTTGAAACTTGATGATAATGAGAAGAAAAAGAGAGAAAAAAAGCTACGAAAGAAACAAAAGATGCGAGAACGAAGAAACAAAGAGAAGAAAAGAAAGAAAAATAAACGAAATGAAATGAAAAGAAACATAAGATAAAAGAACAAGAAAGGAAGGAAAAGAAAGAAAACTGCTCACGGATGTCGCTCGTCTTGAGAGATGTGTCCGGGATGAAGAACAATGGTGGCAGCACCAGCATCGCCGTCCCCATGTAGAACATGAAGTCGAAGATGAAGTTCATCGTCCAGTACAGCAGCGGCGTCATGCCCGTGATCATGTGCAGGTGCTTCACCTGCATGCATGCCCGCCGGCACCACGTTTGGCCTGTCCAACTGAGTACCGCATTGCTAATGTACTGCTCCCGGTAGCCTCCCTTTTCGTTTTGGTTAGCATTCGTGCATGTTGTTCCTTCGAAGTAGAGCTATGTATTTTTTGTTCATCTTTCGGGGGCTTTGTTACATGTCAGTTGCTTCACAGATCTTTGCTTAGATTACACTGACTTCAACGCCACTGATATGTTCTGTGTTATCTATATATCCTCCTTTAGCAACCAACCAAAAAAATATGTGCATACAAATAAACAAACAAGCTAATGAACTAGCTAATTTGCAGATGCCACTGGCGGCTATGAATTAGTGCACAATATAATGGTTCAAGAAGAACAGCACAACAGAATGCTAACCACTTTTGGACGTAATTTTTCCTTCCTGACGGGAAATACTTCGCTTTCTGGTTCTCTCCTCCTTTTCTTTTTTAATCGAAAAATGTCTTAGTCCTTTTCAGACTACTTGCCTTATCACTGTAAAATTTGTCCGCTTCAAAAGTAACAGCCATTCGCAGACGAACTGAAGAAAGCACCTTCAGATAATCCGCTTATCTCACTGTGTGTCACTGTGTCACTGTGTGTCTGTGTGTGTGTGACTCGTAATGCGCAACGTTTCAAATTTTGTTGAAGCTTCTGGTACAGCTTGTATTCTAGACGTGAATCTTAGGAATTGCCCATCAACGACGATGCAACTTTTTTTCTTTGATTGCTCACACTAATTGAAAGCCGTATAAATCTTCATTCTCGAAACAATAGTTCGCCATACGGCAATATATTCGCTATAATTTACGAGTCCAAGATTCACTACATTTAGCGTTCCGGCTCAGCTAACACATTATAAGGTTTTGTGTGTGACGTGGCGAGAAGGGTCATGTACCCTTTACACCTAATTAGTAAAACGCCCAATTAATGTTCAAGCTCATACACTCCAACATTTTTTTTTTGCCAGTATAGTGTCGATTCTCTACTGCAGGCTGTTCATTTACAAGCTAACGCGGCCATTAGTGCTTGAAGATTCACCAGGTACTTCGAATGATGTGTAACTGGCCATTTGGCGCTGCGAGATTTTAACAGATTTCAACGCGTTAATAATTTATTCCAACAGTTGGAGCAGCGACGCGTCTCGCGTCGTCTCGGACCACGCGGATCTCCTGCATAAGCTGCAACTGCGTCGCCACGCCAACATGATGGCGCTACCAACATGACGAGTGTCGCTTTGGCATTAATGAAAATTTTTGACCTAAATTTCGTTCATGCCCAGACAGATGCGACAATGCCCTTAATCTGGTTTCTTCTTTATACATAACAAATAACGGCAGAGCACGCTTTACAGGAGACACAAAAATAAAGGGGGGTTGGACACGCACTTGGTGCAGTCATCATCATCGTCGTCATCATCATCAGCCTATTTTATGTCCACTGCAGGACAGAGGCCTCTCCCTGCGATCTCCAATTACCCATGTCCTGCGCCAACCAATTCCAGCTAGCACCTGCAAATTTCTTCATTTCATCACCCCACCTAGTCTTCTGCCGTCCTCGGCTCCGCTTCCCTTCTCATGGCACCCATTCTGTAATCCTAATGGTGCACATAAGGTGCATATCATCATGATGATGGTAATCGTCATAATTTAAATAAATCTAAACAGGAAACCTTTCTGGAGAAATTCCATGACGTTCCTCCATATTTTAAACATAGGGTTTGGTTCTCGAGGGTTGATGCTATAGACTGATAGATAGATATTTTGCTGGCACTGCTTGCAAACCGGAGAGAAGTAGGAACACATATTAGTAAGGTGTAATCCCCTAACATGACACGATTCGTCAAGCCTCGCTAGGAGGTGTACCTGCAGCTTCCTCTCCGTGATGGGGAAAAATACGAAGTTGCTGCACATGAGGCTGGAGACGAGGGGAAAGAAGATGGAGCGCAGGTACTTGGGCAGCATGCTGCGGTACGCGTTCTGGCTGTGGACGTCCTCCTCGAGGCTCGCCTCGTTTCCCACCCCGCGTTCTCCCTCAATGGCCCCCGTCGTGACGTCGAATTCAAACACGGCCGTCTCCACGTTGGTCACGTTGCGAAGCCGAGCGGTGTTATACAGCCTCAGCACGAGGGGCGCCATGTGCTGGATCTGGCCGTTGTACCAGAGTACGTTTCTGCGAGAAGTGAGTTTGTTTTGAAATTTATGACACTCTTAGAGGAAAGGGGAGAAATTGGCACACGTATTGCAGTACAGAGTTGTTATGAGAATACAAGATAATGTAATGAAAGAAAAAGTTTGAAGAAGTCATCGACGACGATTGTTGATGTAAGCGAATAGTCCGAACGAAAGAACAAAGCGATCAAAGAAATGAGCGACCGAATGAACGAGTGAGCGGACGTCTTCCTTGCCGAGTTCGACCATCTAACTACCCTTAAACAACAAATAGAGACAAATAAATCTTGTGTGTGTGAACTGTAAGGCTTATGTGCAAAAAAATTTAGCAGAAGGGGTCAAATAAATGCATGTGAACTTGTTTGATGCAGGTGCTGCAGCAACTAATTTGCTTCAGAAATTTTTTGAAAAACGTGAAAGACGTATGAGCTGCTGTTTAATCACATTGTTGGACGTGCAATTCCATACGTCCGGTTTTGTTCATTAGATAAGTTAGGTACGACTCAGCTTGAACCAAAATGACTCCGTAAATGACTGTAGCAAAGTGCTGCTGGAGATGTTTCTGGGGAACATGACGGATCACGGCGAATTTCTTGAGAGTTGTCCACGCTGTTACGCATACCGAACGTGCCAATGAAAGCGTTCCGATGAAGAAATTACTTGCGTATGTGGAGCCCTTGCGTTCCGTTACAGTGCAGCGCACTGTTGGTGCATCTTTCATAGTACGACTACAACGATACGTTTACAACATCGAGCAAGAAACCGACTTTCGGGTTGAAAACTGTAGTAGTCAAATTATAACACTAAGTATACTCGCATCAAAGTTGATTATTGCTGCTGTCGGTGCTCTAGCGCTATTATGAGTGCCGAAAACACATTCAGAATGCACGTAGATTATCGGAATCACTAGGAATGCTATAGTGTATCAAAGTTTTTCCTTAATTTTTGCGCGGCCTACGGATGTACGCGTAAGTCGTGGGCTAAAAGTATTCATAACAGACACCGCTGCAAGAGCTTTGAAGGCAACGGAGAGCATTCGTAGTAAATTTACTGTAGAAGGACAAACATCAAAATTTACATTTCGAACCCGTAGCCTGAGCCCCTTCGATTCAGAATCTGGTGTTCCAACAGAGTCCACATCATCAGGACATAGGCAAACTAACTTCTAAGAGGGCCTAACGTCTCGCAAAGCATCACATTGGAGTCAAGGGAGATTGCGACGCGACGTAAGCACGAATCTTAGAGTAAGATCAGCGAAAAGAATGAATAAATAAAAGGATGTCGCCAGAAAAAGTTTACGGCACACTGGCGGAACGCGGTCAGTAGGAGAAGCAATGATTTTCTGTTGCAAAGCTTGCAGTTTTTCTCTGAACTCTAAACAAGCTACACGTTCCTGTAAAAAAACGGGTACAGTAGAGGCAAGAACAGAAGATGATCACAGGGACACTTCGCCAATGATCGTTGCTCCAAACAGCAATATTTACACAGTAACTTTCGAAAACTTCAGCACGTCTATTACTCTTGCCTGCTTATAAAGAACAGCAATAGGCCTTGCAATGAAAGTGCACGCACGGAATGATATGCAAGCGTCGCCGCATCTGCATGACGTGCCACGTTAGAGCTTTTCTATAGGTGCGGCAGTGGGAAGCAAACGTTGCAAGGCTTTATTTTACAGCACAGCAATGCGCAAAAATTAGACGCAGACACACGATGCGAGACACTGTGTCTCGTTGTCGCGCTATCACCGTATTGTTATGTGCCAACGCACTCAAACTACTCTCGTCAACTTGAACTTACAGTCGCGCATGCCAAACATTCCGGACGACACCAACCTCCTAACAAACCACGGCAAAAATTTGTCACTCACCCAGCTTTCTTGGTCATCTGCACGCCGAAGTGCGTGTCGAAGACGTACGTGTAGAGGGACTCCCTGGAAGCATCAAGTAACATATGGGTGACGTCGACGCTTGCGTCGACCGGGGTCACGTGGAAGCTGGGCCCGAACATTGGCTCCAGCCAGCGTTGTCGGAAATTGTCTTCTGTGTCCGCCTGAATAAAACCCTGTACGGGCAGCACAGCAAGAGTCTCAGTGCCATCAAAGTAGCATTCTAGAGCAAGGTGCGCTACAAAGGTACACTAAAGGGAAACACGATATAAGTTTGTGTACGTAGACTATGTTTCGTCAGTGCACCACAAAGTATTTTTGGCCTGTTGGAACCTGTTAGCCTATAATTACTTGTGGGGCGTAAACGTTGGAATTCGTGAACCTCAGAAACCTTTAGATTGTCTATGAAACTTCTGTTTATTGGCATCTTTCTTTTTTGTTCGGCCTACTATCAGTTGCCTTAATTTTGCGGAAAGAGCCACCTCGTCAAGCTACGCAGTGTACGCTGTTGCTTTCTTTCGTCAGAGAGGAAAATAAAGAATTGAACTAAAAGTGGTTCGACACTTTGCGGTGGTTCCTACGACATTGCAGCTGCTTGAAAATCACCGCCCCTCCCCACCCCCCAACTCTAGTGATCGTGAATGGACGCGAATTCCTCACGTGCTTGCAAAAAAATTCGCGTCCTTCTGCGTTTATGAAGCCATGCCCCTTCTCCGCTCAAATGCAGAGGGAGCTCCGAAAGACACTCACTCCAGTCCAATTTAGCGCCGCTCTACGTCAGTCGGGCGCGACTGGGAAGACCAGCGTTAGTCGAAGCTTAGCGACCCTGTGCGGCTGGTGGAAGACTTTAGGTATTGGAAATATTGTCTAGTTGAATGGGTGCTACACTTTATGGCTGGTCTGAGTTAACTTCGGTATAGTAGGGCGCCTCTGTTAAGTCTAGATTTGTTTGTTGGACAATACATTATGGCTTTACAGTTGCGTAGGCGTAACATGTAAAACATTCAGTAACAGCAGATATATGACTAAGAAATTGGGCACCAAAAAATGTCCACAGAAAGGAGACAAAGCTAAAGCTTAGCTTGGAGCCAAGGTTTCTACAATCGGTCTTGTCTGCAGGTGCTATCGGAGCGTGCAGGGGTGACAGGCCAAATCCCGAATGCCGTGAATTTTTTTTTACAGCGAAGCTGTTTATGACTAGGGTTCCGTGAAATTTTCATGCGTGCAAAAAAAAACTATCATCATCAGCAATGGCTCGTGCCACTGCCCACGCCTTCGTCGTCGTCTTCTTTCACAGCTGGCTCCGATGGTGCTCATCATGCCAGCGTTCCCATAGTGCCCCTCCCTCTGCGAAGGCGCTGACGGCACTGGCCCACTGCCAGCCGGTGCGGTGATTTCCGTCGCAAATTCTTCGCCTCAATATGTCGTGGAATGAAAACACAAATGTATCTAACGAATGTGTCTAACGAATGTATAACACGAATGAATGCGAATGTGAAAAAAATATAAATGTGTGCGCGTACCTTTTGTCACGATGAGCACCGATCGAGACAATAAATGTGTTCGTACCTTAGTTCAAAATTCTGTCACCTCTTGGTCGTGTGCTGCACAGCTTCCATGGTCATCCAGTTTCACAGAGTGGAATGGCTCATTTCTCTTTGTTACCGAAGATCATCGCGAACAGAAAGTGTAATTATACTAACCAGCTAACGCCACCGAAACCACGGCCGAATGTTCAAACTTCGCAGGCCATTTTGGGACGCTTCATGCGGCTCGCTCACCTTTGCTTGGGTGACCACCTGGAGAAAAGTGTAGGGGAGCGTGTTCCCCACGTGTTCCAATGTGCCGCCGCTGTTTTTCCCGCCGACGTACTCGAGAAAGAAGAGCAGCATCAGCAGCAGCGGTGGCATTATCCAGCTGAAAAGCGGTGCCGCCTTCTGGCGCCACACATGCGTGGCGCGTTTGGTCATCATGGCCACCACGCGAGCCGTGAGCGACGGTTCTTTGGTTGCCATGCTGGCCATCGTCTTCACCAAGCTCACTGCGGCGCGCCGATGCAAGCACGTTAAGTGCTGGCCGTATATAGACCGCGCTGATCTGACAATCCTGTGGCGAAAACATCATCCTAAATATCATCATCATCATCATCATCATCATCATCATCATCATCATCATCGTAGCTATCGTACGTGAACCTATTTTATGTCCATTGAGGATGATGCCCTCTCCGAGCGATCTCCAATTACCACTTTATGCTGCCGGGTGGCGCCGAATATATGTCGGCAAATTTCCCCATTTCATCGTGCCGCCGATTTCCCTGCGATCCTTGAGTGCGGCACCACTCCCTTGGACAGCCATTCTAATACACCGTTGGTTATCTGTTCAGTGCATTACATGACCTGCTAACTCCATTTCTTCTTCCTGATGACAACTAGAATAACGGCCAACTTCGTTTGCTCTCTAAATTCACACGCTGTCTTCCTGTCTCATAATGATACGCCAAACACTTTTCGCTCTACAGCTCGTTGCGCATTCCTTAACTTCTTTAGCTTCTTCGCCTAACTCTAAGTTTTTTCCCCCCATATGTTGGTACCAGTAAAATGCAATTGCTGTAGACGTTTATTTATGGATCGCGGTAAGCTGTAGACTAGAAAGTGGCGAAGCATCGATTGCGATAGCAAATTAGTAGACAGCCATAATAAGTAAGGATAGTAATTTAATCGGCCGTATCAACTTGTAAACACTAACTTACTAAGTAAATTACCAACCATTTCGCGCACAGGCAAACATGCACACACCACATCGATGACCGCAGATACTCGCTGTGAAAATGCTGGCTTGAGGAAGCGCGGCAGCATCAGCGAGCGAAGTGACCTTGGTGCTGTCTATCGCTTCAACGTAAGCTGAGCGGCGAGAACACAGCACACGCAACGCTACGAGCCGTCGGCCCGCCTAGACTGTGCCCCCAGAGTAGATTGTTTTCAAGATAAAGCCCGCGCGACCGTGCGCTATACGCAGTTGCTGCGCCCCCCTACCTCCCGTGCCCCCTGTTCCTTGCGCGCGACGGAAGACGGCGCGCTTCCTCCCCGCTTTCCTCCGTTGCGCGCGTGAGGTTGAGCCGCGATCATTGGCTCACCCTCGCACGCTTTCACTTGCGCATATATTATGCGGTGTTATCGCCCTTGGACTTTATACAGAACAGCGCGGCGACGGCGACGGCAAAAATGCGCCTGGTATTCACATAATTTCTGTCGCAATAAAAGAAAGACTATGGATTGGCCAACTAGATGCGCTTGCTAGCTCGTTTCCGTCACACCAGAGTGAACTTCTTTAAAAAATTGGTGTCTCTAGGAAACTGTTTTGAAGGGCGGAAGTACAAATGACTGGTGCATTGCGGCTTTGTGGGCAGAGCTGAATACTTACGTTATCACTGAGTATGGCCGACCTACTTCCTTTCACTGCTGCCAATTTTCTGGTAACAGCATGGCCGTCAGGCCCTCTTTCAACTCGTTAACTGACATCTTAACTGGAACAGCAAAACACGTTACGGCATATTTTGATGCCGCGTTTCTCGGAACTGGTGAGAAACGAAGTTTCTAGCAAAAGGCTATGCTTTGACAACTAAATACCTCCAATTCTGCAAGTACTCTATGTCCCCTAACCCTGCTGTAAGATTAATTAAGTGAAATTATTACTAGTTGCATTCACGATTCATCGTAAAACTATGATGACCACCACTGTTACGCAGCTTTCGTCGGCAAAAATTACGTATTCCTCGACACTTAACACAAGCAACCAAGTAGAATAAGCAATAAAGTCACTGAAATATTGGCGTTATGTCCTCCATGTTGAAACTTTGCACCACAACATGACGCCACCAACGTGGCTGGCAGACCAACGTCTGCGAGTATTCGGTAAATCAGGTTACGTTTACGGATGAGCTAAAACTATCCATGCACGGACTCACTCCTTGCGTCGAGAACAGAGGCATCGTCGCTGAAGATGTCCGGGTGCTTCTGGTGATGGTGAAGGTGGT